>NC_056738.1:154760060-154797560 GCF_019279795.1 Protopterus annectens | reverse complement strand
TGGGTATCTGCCATTAGGTGGTTGTTAATTAGGTGTTGCATGAACTGTTTTTGAATACATTTTTCCATTATCTTTGCTAGAGGAGAGAGTATAGCTTTAGGCCTGTAATTGGAGAGCTCAGTAGAACTACCTCCTTTATGAAGAGGGATTACATGGGATATCTTCCAGATATCAGGAATTTTTGCTTCTGTTAAAGTGCGATTGATAAGTAATGACACTGGGTAGGCAATGGCGTCAGCTGATATTTGCAGGTATTCAGCTGGAAGTTGGTCAGCTGAGAGTGTGGTGGGTTTTAGTTTTCTGATTAAGGTGCGGATAAGTGATGTAGCAACAGGTTGAAAGCTAAATGAGGGTTGATTTATAAGGGTGGAGCTATCTAGGCTATGGGAACTAAGAGGCAGTTGGTTGGCTAGGGCTTGGATTGTCTCAGTAAAGAATCGGTTAAAACTGTCGGAGACTGCTTCTGATGGTTTATCGGTAAAGGCATCTGGGACAGGGGTAGTAGAATGACCAGGGTGTAGAAGATTATTTAACCCTGCCCAGAACTTTTGAGGGTGATTTTGATTTTCTGTTTGTAGTTTGCGGTAGTATTGTTTTTTGTCAAGTAGTATGTGTTTTTTAGTTTCATTCCTAAGTTGCCTGTATTTAATTTGATCATGTGGAAGTTTAGTAGTTCGCCATAAAGCCCAAGCTTTATTTCTGAGATTAATTTTGAGCCTGGTCTCTTTTGAAAGCCAATGTGCAGCTATTGCCTTAGTTTTCTTTGAGCGAGTAGGGGCATGAAAGTTAAGAATCTCAAGGAATTTTTTGTTAAAATACAATACTGCTTCTTCTAAGGGAAGATGTTTTAGTATAGACCAATTGCAAGAATTTAATTCTAGTTGGAATTTGGTTAAGTCAATTTTTTTTTTATTTCTGACAGTTCTTAGTAAGGGTTGTTTGGGATTGGTTACTTTGTGCTTAATTATATATGTGAGATGGTGATCACTTAGACTATCAGATATGAGACAGAGAACAGCTTGAGTTTTTTGAGTCTGTGTAGAACATGTGTTTAAGGCCTAGGATCCTCTTCGTGAGTTACTTTTGTGGCCTTTCCAGCTGTTGCATGTGTCTAGTGAGGTTCATGCCAAATGAAGCATTATACTCGATGACTGACCTAATGAGGGAAGAGTAGAGAGAGATGATGACCTCTTTCTTCCTGGATGCAAAACCCTTGGTAATAAGATGTGCCACATAGAAGGACTTTCCGACCACAGTGGTAATGTGGTGGTCGAAGGAGAGGTTGCTGTCAACCTGTATCCCCAGATCTCCTATAACGCCTTCAGTGTTCAGTGGGAACTGAGTTTTTACCAAAGGGAATGATGACGCATTTTTTGGCATTAAGCTTAAGGCCATGGTTCGAACACCAATCATTGGTCTCAGTGAGGCCTTTCTGTAAGATGTTTACATCACTTGGGGAGTAAATAATGGCTCCCACCTTGCAGTCGTCTGCGAACTTGGTCAGCCAGCATCCCTCCATTTTGGCCTGAACTTTTGAGAAGTATATGCCAAACAGAAGAGGACCCAGGACTGATCCCTGCGGGACTCCACTCGTAACTGGTCAGCAGTCTGACTTGCAGTCCACTACGTTCACACTGTGGGTTCTATTTGTGAGCCAATTTTCAACCGACCTAGTGATATAGAGTTTGATACCTAGTTTGGTGAGTTTATCAATAATTCCTGAGTGGGGAATGGTGTCAAAGGCCTAGGCCAAATTGAGGTAGGCTGCATGAACTGCCTTGCCCTTATCCACAGCTCTGGTGACTGACAAAGAAGTCAACCAGGCTGAATAGGAATGATCTACCTTTCACAAAACCAAATTGAGTGGGATTTAGAGTTTGGAGATTTCCTACATCCTTGTTAATTAGGCCCATGATGATGCGCTCCTTAGCCTTACATATCAGACTCATTAGGCTAATGGGGCGATAATTCCCAGGGTCTGTAGTTGCTCCCCTTTTATGGAGAGGGATGACTGCAGCAGTGCACCATTTGGTAGGGACAAAGCCTGAGGTGAGGCTGTGATTGAACAGGGCACACAGATGGGGTGCCAGTTCACTTTGTAGTTCATGTAGAACACATCCAGGGATATTGTCGGGTCCCATGGAAGCTGTATTCTTGGCTGTAGACAATGCAGCTTTAACCTGTGCTGCAGTAATGCTGGGTGCTTGGCATGCCTCTGGTATTGTGATTGGTCCTTTGGGGGGAGAGAGGGGTAAAGTTGGCACTGAATGTGTCAGCCAGTATGTTGGCAATATCTGTTGGCTCAGTATAGGAGGTACCATTGTGCAGTAACTCAGAGCAAACCTGGGTATTGCCATGGAGATTACTGATAGAACTATAGAAGGCTTCGTAGTTGTTTTTAGTGTCTGATGCAATTCTACCTTCATAGCTGGGTTTAGAGGTTTTGATGAGGGACCTTAACTTTATGTTGACGCTAATAAGGGAGTTTTTCCAGTCTTGGGACTTCACCTTTTTCTGTAAGTTTCTTCCTTCTGTTGTAGAGTTTATTAATGGCAGGGGACCACCAGATTGGCTTCCTTTTTTTGGAGGAGAGCATCTTGGTTCTGTTGAGTATGGCTAGTTCCATGCATTTATGTACGTGTTTGTACAATGCATTGGTGTATGATTCAGCAATCATGCATCTATTTTCCATTGACATGGGTGCAGTGAAGTTAGCCACCTCTGTTTTTAGCAGCCCAAAGTCAGCTTTGGAGAAGTTTTTCATGGTGTTTACCTTTGCGGTGGGTGTGTGAGAGATGTGGATTTCCATGGTGATTAGTTTGTGGTCGGATCTAACCAGGGAGGAATTGACTATTGGTGTAGAGCAACAGTTGCCCATGTTAGTAATAACCAGGTCAAGGATGTTGCTTCCTCTAGTGGGGATAAGAATGAACTGGTCCAAGGCATTGGAACTGATGAATTCCAGGAAATGTTGGGCCAGTGTATTGGTGCATGAGTAGTTTTCCTAGTTGATGGAAGGGTAGTTGAAGTCACCTAGTATGAGAGTGCTGGGTTGGACCCTAATAGTTTCCAAAGTGCTTAGGAACGTGGAGTGAGAGTCTTGGGACATGGTTTGAGACCTATAGCAGGCTACAGCTGGAATTGCCGTCTTATCCAATGTTAGTTGTACCTGAAGTATCTCAGATGCGTTATGCTGGCCTACTAGTCTGGAGGTGTGCATATCCTTTATGAATATGGAGACACCACCATCTTTGGAGCTTCGGTCCATGTTCTGGGGCCAAAAGATGTGGAATGAGTTATAGTCTGGTAGTGCAGGGATGCTTTCTGATGCTTTAAACCAGGTGTCTGTTACAGCACAAATGTCAATGTTCTCCATTTTGAGGAGTGCTTTGAACAAGTGCATCTTAAGATTTAGACTTCTAGCATTGAGCAGCATGACCCTCAGACTGCATTTATTTATAGCTGTTAGGGTGGTAATTTGGTTTTTGGAACATCATCTAAAAAAGGCACTACAGGGGATGGCAAGAGCCTTAGCCAGTATCCGGAAACCCAGGGGTGACAGATGCAGGCCATCTTTGGCAAAGCATCGAGGTCTGTCAATCATGTCATCCCAAGCAGACAGATACTGGATCAACAAAGAATGACACCAGAAACTTAGCCAATTGTTGAAGTCAATCATTTTCTGCTTGTACTGCAGTATCATTCTGGGTGATGGTAGGATGTTGCTCAGGGCTAGGGTCATACCTGCCTGGGGCACATAATCCAAGAGCTCCTCCATGTCTCTTCATGTAGTCCAGGGAGGTGTGCCTCAGGTCATTCACACCCACATGGACAGTATACACCCTGGCAATACAAAAAGAAACACAGGCAAAATAAGGGGGCTGGAAGAAGGCATGGCTACTTCAACAGTGATCTGTTAGAACATCTACTGTTATGTTACAGTTACTTACACAACTGTAGTATGTTTGACATTCATATCATTATTGCAGTAACCTAAGCTATTTATGTAGATTACCATAGCCTAGAAACTAAGAAGGGAGGTGGAAAGTAAACTAAAAATCCAGAAGTCCCCAGGGAATAGTCCTAGCAAAGCTTGTTCTGGACCAACAAAAGGAATCCTGTTTGTAGTGCTTTGTAAACGTATGTACAGAGGACCAAGTTACTAACTTAAGAATAATTAGAGTCCGCCCTTTCCAAAATGGCAAATAAGTCAAAGTTATTTTGGAATGGGCCCTGGCACTGCCTGAAAGTGGCTTATTATGGTGATTAAAACAAATGGCATTAGCAAAAAACAACCATCTAAAAATAGTCTGCTTTGATGCTGGTTAGCCTTTCTTCTTACCTTACAAAGGAGACAAACATTTCCTCAGATTTCTTGAAGGTATGAGTATTGTATATGTAATATCTGAACTGCCCAAGAGCATCCACAATATGGAGAATCTTTTCTCCCTTGTTTTGGGGTTCAGTAAAGAAGACAATAAAATTAATAAGCTGGCCTAACGTAAACTCTGAGACAATTTTAGACATAAAGAGGGGTTCATCCTTAAAACGACCCTGTTATTGTGAAAAGTGAGTCAGGACTGGATCAGCATAAGTGTCTGCAACTTTGTTTCTCAACTAACAGAAGTCAGAGTAATGAGTAAAATAGTTAAGAAACACACAACGGCCAGCAAGGAATGTCCCAAAATGGTTTATTAGAAAAAACACATAGGATATAAAAATATATCCAGCTCCAAACCGGTTTCGGTTACCCCTTCTTCAGTGGAGCATAGAAAAAAAAAGTGAAAAAGCCAACAAATGCACCTGATACTATTTATAGTATCAGTTAAACAAATCATCCAATGAAAATGCAATATAATGGTCTAATAAGACCTACACACCAAAATGCAGTATTGTGGTCTATTAAGACCTTAAAACCCCAAAAATAGGATATATGCATTCAAAAGGGAAAAAAATCATGAAAAAGAAATCATAATAGCATACATAGTTGGAAAAAGTACAGTTTTGTACCTACCATAAATGTAGATGTTCGAAGATCCACATTGCTGCAGTCCTTACACTTGGGTAGTCCGCTGTCCACGGTCGGCCCGAATATCAAAGTATAAGGCTGACGTCGGTCAGGGCGCATTTAACTGACGTCAGGACGTCAGGGTACAAATGCGCATGACCGACGTCATATCCTCAGTCTTTTCTTGCCCCAGATGTCAGAAGACCTTAAAAATAAAGGTCAAAACCAAAAGACAGCAAACAAATAACCAACCACCCTCGCACTAACTATATGTACAATATATATACAATATACACAATATGTACAACCCAACCCACACAACCACCTCCACTACAGAGGGGAAGGAGGGAGGGTAAATTGGACTGCAGCAATGTGGATCTTCGAACATCTACATTTATGGTAGGTACAAAACTGTACTATGTTCTTCATCTCACATTGCTGCAGTCCTTACACTTGGGTAGAATCCCAAAGCAGAGGTAAGGGAGGATGGCTAACTATAAGGAAGCAGGAGCTGCCAAAATGCCCTGCAAAACCGCAGTGGCAAAACCAGCCCTGGACTTAGAGTAAAGTGGCAGGTGATAATGCCTAGAGAAAGTATGCACAGAACTCCAAGCAGCTGCCTCCAAAATATCCTTGGTTGCCACTCCTCTCAAAAAAGCTGTTGAAGTGGCAGTAGCCCTAGTGGAATGAGGCCTAATCCCAGCTGGAACCTCCTTGCCATGATGGGAATAACAGAAAGCAATGCAAAACCCAATCCACTTAGAAATAGTTTGTTTTGACACAGGCTTGCCCTGAGAACTCAAAGCAAAAGAAACAAACAACTGCTGAGACTGCCTGAACCCTTTAGTTCTGTCCAAATAATAACGCAACTGCCTGTGTACATCCAAAGTGTGCAAAATCTTTTCCCACTTATTTTGGGGATTTGCATAAAAAGTAGGCAAATGAATAGTCTGGTTTAAAGCCACACTAGAAACCACCTTAGGCATAAAGGAAGGATTAGTGCGTAATGATACCCTATCCTTATGGAAAATCAAGAAAGGCTCAACTGCCATAAGGGCCTGTAATTCAGAAACCCTTCTTGCAGAGGTAATGGCCAACAAAAAGCAGTCTTCCATGATAAATATTTCAACTCAGCAGTAGCTGCAGGCTCAAAAGGTTGTAGAGTGAGTTTCTCCAACACAAAATTGAGATCCCAAGCAGGAGTAGGAGCTCTTCGTGGGGTCTTATATTCTTTGCCCCTCTAAGAAATTGCTTGAACAAAGGATGAGAAAACAATGGCGGGTCAATCATAGTGAGCTGAAATTGCTGCAGCATGAACTTTAATAGAAGAGAAAGACAAACCTTTGTCTAGTAACTCAGTAAGATATTGAAGAGCCACACACAAATTAGGCTCAGAAACATCAAAATCTTTTGCTGCACTCCAAAATAAAAATCTCTTCCATTTATCAGCGTACACTTTCCTTGTACTAGGCCTTCTAGCTTCCAAAATAACATTCAAAACTTGCTGAGGAAGTGGAGGCCCATTATGGTTCAAAACAGAATATGCCAGGCTGTTAGGTGCAGAGAGTGAAGCTTGACATTGAGCAAATGGCTGTCCTCCTGTGACAACAGGTGTGGAATCGAAGGCAAAGGCCATGGAGGCTTCCGTACTAGACTTCTTAGTAATGGGTACCAGTGCTGTCGAGGCCAATCAGGAGCTATTAAAATCATCCTTGGCTTGTCCTGTCTGACCTTCAGAAGAACCTTTGGGAGGAGAGGCAGAGGCGGAAAGGCATACACATGAAGATTGCTCCAAATGAAAGAAAGAGCATCCACTCTCCAAGCTGTGGGATGAAACCTTTTTGTGCAAAACTTTGGCAGCTGATGGTTTAGTGGAGAAGCGAACAGATCTATGTCTGGAGTTCCCCATGACACTGTCAATTTCTGAAATACATGAGGATCCAATTTCCACTCGTGGGGATCCATAATTCGTCTGCTCAACACATCTGCTAAGGAGTTCTGTGCTCCTGGCAGAAACCTTGCCTGAAGATTGAGCTGTAAACTGAGAGCAGTCTCCCACAAAATCATTGCTTGCCTGCATAGAGGATAAGAATCGTTCCCCTTGCTTGTTGATGTACCACATGACAGTTGTGTTGTCTGTTAGAATCAACACCTGTCCTGGAAGAAGGAATTCCTTGAAAGCTATTAATGCAAACTGGACTGCTAACATCTCCTTCATGTTGATATGTAGATGTTGTAGTCTGACAGGCCACTTGTTTTGTATCCACTTTCCATTTAGATGAGCTCCCCAAGCTTTGTCTGAGGCATCTGTCGTTAAAATCTGACTTGCCTCTGCGCGGGCCACAGAGAGTCCCTTGTTTAGGTGACATTCCTGAGCCCACCACAAAAATTCCTTCTGAATGCAAGGTATTATTTGAATGACAGTGTCCAGATCCTGGCAGTGCTGTGTCCATACATTTTTGAGATACCATTGTAGCTTCCTCATATGCAGTTTGGCATTGGGAAGCACCAGAATACAAGATGCCATGAACCCTAAGGCTTGAAGGACTGTCCTTGCAGTCAGCCCGGACTGATGAGATAGTTGATGGAAGTAAAGGGATAGACTCTTTTGTTTGTCCGGGGTTAAAATGGCCATCTGGGCTGCTGTATTCAGTCTCACACCCAGAAAGCACATGTCTTGAGAGGGTACTAGACTGGACTTTATTTCGTTCACAGAATACCCTAGGCATCTTAGCACTGCTATCACATATCCCAAATGATGAAGAAGCTCTTCCCTTCCTTGAGCCAGAATTAGGCAGTCGTCCAAATAAGGATAGATCTGTATTCCTTTTAGTCTGAAGAAAGCTATCACTGGAGCCAGAACTTTCGTGAACACTCTGGGCAGTAGATAAGCCAAAGGGCAATGCAGAGAACTGATAGTGAGAAGTCCCAGCTCGAAAACGCAGATACTTTCTGCAACTGAGTCTGATAGGAACATGAAGGTAAGCCTCCTTGAGATCCAAAGTTACCATCCAATGATCTTTGCCCAGCAGAGGTAAAAGCTGCTGCAACGTCAACATTTTGAACTTGGGAATGTCCAGATAAGTGTTGAGGATAGATAAATCCAAAATTGGTCTCCACGTGTTCCCCTTCTTTGGTACTAGGAACAGGCGAGAATAAAATCCTAGGCCCACTTCTGGCAGAGGGACCGGCTGTATGGCCCCTAGTTGGAGCAACAGAGAAACCTGTTTGTGAGCCTCTATTCTTTGTTGAGGAGGAACGTCCGGCATGCCTTTGAAAGGAGGCAAGGTATGGAAATAAAACCTGTAGCCGTGGTGTATGATATCCAATAACCATCTGTCCTGGGTAATTAAACTCCAATTTTCTTTGAAAAGTGCCAACCTTCCTCCCAAAGGTGCTGCCAGGCGAGCAGGCTCTGGCAGCTGAAAAGGTAGGTCATTGGGTCTGCTTACGAAAGGACTGACCCCTGCCCTCACCCGAAGCCTGTGCAGGAGAACTCCCTGTTCTAGGCCTGAAAGAGCCCTGAGCTCTGCCCTTACCACGTCTAGATCTACCCCTAGACTGGGAATCATAAGAAGGATACGTCCACCCCTTAGTAGGCCAATTTCTACTAAACTTTGGAGGCTGGACCTGCAAAAAATCTTTAACAGTCTGCATAGACTTAGCCTTGTCTTCCATTTTCTTTAAGACTGTCTCAACAGGAGGACCAAACAACACGTCAGATTGTAAAGGAGCATCTAAAATCCTTGTTTTAACATGTTCAGACAAATTCTGATCCCTCAGCCAGGCGTGCCTGCGAAGAACAGTCCCAGTGGCAGCCACCCTAGACGAGGCCTGAACAGCATCAAAACCACATTGCAAAGAATGCTTACCCACCTGTTCAGAAACATGTACTAAATCTTGCAACTCTTTACAATCAATACCTACTGCCAGAGCATCAACCTTAGACTTCAATTGTGAAAGGAGATAGTTTTGGTATTTCAACATGTGAAACTGGCAATTCAGAGCCCTCATAGCAAGAGTGGAAGAAGTATAAACTTTCTTTCCCCATCTATCCAAGGCCCTAGCCTCCTTGTCTGTAGGAACCGGATTCTTAACAACAGAAGCCTTAACACCCTTAGGCCCCTGGCTAACAGTTTCTGGGTCTGCCCTAGGACTCTTAAAAGATACTTATGAACTTCAGGCACCCTGTAATACCTATCCGGCTTAACAGGAGCAGGAGGCAAAGAATCAGGATTAAGAGAAGCCTCTGTAAAAACATCTTCCACTACATCCAAAACAGGAGGTATAGCCAAAGGCCTATGCTGGGGTAAAACAGAAATTCCCTAAGCCGTTTCCTGGAATCAGAGAAGTCCTGACCCTCCCACTTAAAATGCTCCCTCATGGAATGAAGAGTTTCTGAAAAAGAAAAATCCTCAGGAGGAGTAGCAGAAGGAGTAGAATCATCCACATCAGAATCAGAATAAGGAGAGTACTCCTGCAAGTCTTCAGCCGAAGACTCTGAAACATCTGAAGCTTGCTCAAAACCCCCCAGCTCAGGCTCCACCCTAGGTCTCTTAGCAGGAGGGGGCATAGAACCCCTAATCAAAGTAATCAAATCTGCTGCCATTTTAAGCATATGCTTCTTGGGCATAGTACCTGAAGAGCTAGGGGTAACACCAACTGAAGCTAAACCTGGCCTGCCCCTGGGAGAAGCCTTAGAAACAGAAGGAGAGGGCCTAGCCACCTTAGGAAGGGAGGGGAGTATAGTAACCTGAGAAGCCCCCTCAGCCTGACTTGCCTCCTGAGAGGCCACATCTTGCAATAATAAGGTCTCACTCTGGGAACACAAAGAAACCTCCGGTGGAGCCACCGGCTCCACCGACACCTCTAAAGAACCAGCATCCGGTACAGACGGTTCTTCTAGCCTAGGCTTAACTGCCTTGTCCTTGCGCTTCTTGAGGCGGGCGGAGCATCCGACGGCATTTTATAATTGCACCGCTTCCCAAAGACTAACCTTGCACAATCCAACCTTCTCTTTATAGTGCGTTTATTAAATCTAGCACAAGAGCGACAGCCAACAACGTCGTGCTCAGGCCCTAAGCAAGGAATACACAAAGTATGATAATCTCTATGCGGTATCTGTTTCCCACAAGAAACGCAATTATTAACTTTTTCTGACATCCGGTAAATGACTGAGGCAAGAAAAAACTAAAATATTCCCCAACGGGGTACTTAGCCAACTTTGAACTCGGTCTGAAACTACTAAATCGAAAAATCTCAGAACGCCAACCGGCACTTGCAATGCTGCTTCTGCATCGGACCATGCGGCAAAAAAGACTGAGGATATGACGTCGGTCATGCGCATTTGTACCCTGACGTCCTGACGTCAGTTAAATGCGCCCTGACCAACGTCAGCCTTATACTTTGATATTCGGGCCGACCGTGGACAGCGGACTACCCAAGTGTAAGGACTGCAGCAATGTGAGATGAAGAACATCTGCATGTTATATTAATAAAAATAAAATATAACATTGAATAATAAATTTGTATGCATATAAAAAGTAATAAATATCTGTGAAGAGACAAATGTATATGTATATGGTCAACAAGGTCCAATGCCTGTATAGATAAACTAAAGGTGGTCATTAATACCAGGGGGGAATAATGCACCCAAATGTACAATCCAATATTTTTCTTTTTGTGTCAAAATATTTTCCCAACCTTGTTCGTGACTTCTATCACCAACAATCCGATCAATAACAGTAAACTTAAATTTGGCCGTAGGATGTTTAACTGTGTGTTGGTAAAGAGCATTAGTAATTTTCTTGTTTCTGATGTTACTCCTATGTTCCCCAATTCTAATTTTTAGTGGCGGGAGGTTTTTCCTACATAAAATGCCGAACATTGACAAGTTGCAAGATATATCACCCAACTCATTGAACAGTTCCCAAAAAAATTTAAGTCATAAACCTTGCTAGTATTAGCACTGCTAAAAGATTTAGTTTTATTAATGTCAGTGCATGACATGCAATGTCCACAAGGAAAAGTACCAATCAATTCTTTGCCCGTAATCGTTAATTGTTTGTACGGGCCCTCCACTACCATGATGTTTGAAATGTGAAAAAATGGAACTTAAAGTTTTGCCCCTTCTGTAAGAAAATTGGCAACATGTCCCAAGATATTGTCTGAGAATATCATTAGCCATCAAGATATTCCAATTTCTGTCCACAACTCCTCTGATAATCTGATTATTTCTGCCATATGTGGTAACCAATCTCAAGACCTTATCATCTTTTTGTTTTCTGATGGTCCTGGTATTCCAAAAGCTGGTTCCTATTTAGTTTGTCAGACCAATATTTGGCAGATCTAATATCAAAATCAGAATACCCTCTATCAAGGAATCTATTTGCAAGATCCGAACTGGCTAGCTCATAACCATCCTGACTAGAGTTAATTCTTTTGATACGGCGAAATTGAGATTTAGGGATATTCCGGACAGTGTGGCGGGGATGCATGCTTGATGCATGTAGCAATGTATTGTACTCAGGATATTTCCTGTATATTTTAGTGCCTAGTGTGTTATCAGGCTTCCTATATACATTGACATCCAAAAATTCAATAGTAGACCTATTGCTATTAACTGTGAATTCAATGCCCCAAATATTACTATTCAGGTAATCCACAAATTCTTTAAGATATTCTGTATCTGCCCGCCACACCATCCAACAATCATCAAGATATCTACGCCAGATATCCATTTCTACTATGTAGATGTTGTGAGATGTATCATATATTAAATATTCCTCCAGGTAGGCCATAAACAGGTCTGCATATATAGGGGCAAAAGATGCCCCCATTGCAGTGCCTTGTAACTGCCAATAACATTCGCCTTGAAAAAAGAATATGTTTTTATTCAGGACATGCTCACACATATAAATCAAAAGTGTATTGAATCCCGGAGGATATAAGTTAGATTTTTCAAGCCAATACTGTAGTGCTTGGAGACCCGCCCAATGTGGGATGCTGGTGTATAATGATTTTACATCCAATGTACAAAGTAGCCAATTGGGTTCAATTTCAGTCTCTGCTATTATTTGTAAAAATTGTGTGGTATCCTTGATTCTGGCTCTTACATGGACAAGCAGTGGTTTCAAATATTCTGTCAAAAAGGCTGAGAGTGGTTCAGTTAAAGAACCATGACCAGACACAATAGGTCGACCAGGTGGGAGGTCAAAGATTTGTGTATTTTAGGAAGTAAGTAAAGTATCTGTTTATTTGGATCTTTAACTGTCAAATGTTTGACAATGGTGGTGGACAAAATACCATTCTCAACTGCACTACTCAAGAAATTATCTATCTCTTTTTTAAAAGTAGTGGTCGGATCAATGTCCATTTTCATATAACATTTGTTGTCAGATAACTGTCGTAACCCTTCCTCTGTATAATAATCCATATCCAAAACCACTACCGCCCCACCTTTATCTGCCTTGACAATCGCGATGTCATTGTTATTTCTCAATTCCTCAAGCGCCTGTCTTTCAGTCTCCTGGATATTATCTTTAAGAATATTGAAGCCATAAGGTGGAAAATGTAAGTCCCTAAGTACAGCCTGTTGAAAAGCTGTAACATGCGTATTGGCAGGAGGTTGAAATGTAGATTTTAGAAACCTAAACTCAGTAGATCTTTGAGCTATATTGTTCACCTTATCAGAAAAGAATATCTTAAGATTCAAACAGCGGCAAAATTCCAAAACATCATTTACTGTTTGGTATTGATCACAAAAGAAACCAGGTACAAACCCTAAGCCTTTATTAAGTATTTCTTCTTGTTCCAGAGTGAGCTGAACCTTAGACAAATTGTGGACATTATGAAAAGTGGTTTCATCTATTTTAGAAAAGCTTGAACTATTCCATCCATTGACTCCAAATCTGGACCTATTAAGGTGTTTCCTCCCCCCGCGTCGTTTCTTCTTACCCCAAAAGGGGTAGGTATATTACTTCTTTTTTTTATATGGTGAATGGTCAGAAGTAATGCCCTCACTATCAGTGGGGGAAGACTCATCACCCGAGGTACTGGCATAAGTCTGCTCCTTGTTTTTAAGAATTGGTCTAGGTCATTTCCTTGTTCTGGCACCGCCTTTACCCATAGACATATCCTTAAATCTCACTGACTTCTGAAGTTCAAAAGGGCATCCCCTAGCATAATCATTGACGTCCCGATTAAACTTTTTAACTTTTCTTTCTTCCGTCAGTTTGTCATATTGAGTCAGTTCCTTGGATAAATTGGCTACCAACGTGCCATAATTACTATTAGATTCAAATTGTTTACAAATACTGCTTAGATCTTTAATCTCAGCAATGTTTGAATCTATTATCCTTTCATAATAATCTGACAATATTTGTACAAACTTCATAGATCCTTCTTGAACTGCCTCAAACCACTCATTGGTCAACCTCTCTTCAGATCTGCTGACCATGGGCTTTAACTTAATTCTAAGTCCACGTGGTACTAGTTTTTTATGTAAATAGGCCTTAAAAAGATGTAAATGCCAAATATTTGCTCTTAGCCCTTTAAGGGCTTTCTCTAAATTAAAGAAGGCAGATTGACATCCATTGCTTGAAGGGGCAGTCTGTTGGTCCATGATATTGTTGCTTGAGATAGATTCCAGTCCAAAGACTTGGATATCCTCCCTATCAGCACACATACCCTGCAAAATACTGTCCAAGTTCATAATGAACTGACCCAGTAGGACAAAATGGAAAAAGATGCGGTGCCAGAACAAAACGAACCCAAAGAAAACCTACCCAAAATGATAGGAATAATATAAATCCAATTGGTATTAAAATATAAAATTAAATACCAGTATCTCAGGGGAAGCAACAGATAGGCAATGTCCAACTATATCCAAAAAACAGTATTGCACCAAAGATGGGCTAAATCCAAAAATACCAATCCTCCCCTTGGGACATAAATATGTGACCATAAATAGCCAAGGCAAGGGATGAATAATTGTAGTTGTTAAATAATAAATAGTAATAATGTTGAATCCACTTGTTCAAAACAATCTATCTAAACATCACCAATTACTAGATCATGAGTACCATCTAGTAGTTCTATCAACCAAAAACCATTGTATAAATGCCAGTATAATGACCATAGTCTCAATCAACTAACAATTTGGTATGTCCACAGATCGTGAAACATGAATCTAAAATACAAAAGACATATTGGGTGAATTGCTACATAGAAAATAACATCCTTAGGTCACAATAGGTATAATCAAACACCTAATTGTATATAAATACAAATGTTAATATTTCCATCTACATAAGAGTAAAAATGTTACATATAATAATGTTTTATTACTTAAGATAATTCATTATATTTATGATTTATGATGCTGAAGGGGTTCATTTGATTCATGTTAGTGCCAAACAGGCATATTTTACTATTCCAGTAGGATTTATATGTCTTTTATCATATCCTGATATTGGGCATACTATTCACATTATATAGATACAGTATGTTGTGGAATTATTACAACATTATTGATCATATACTGGTTATTGGGGTAGTGGATATACAATTTTATGCAAGACTAAAACACAATAATGGTATTTACACAGCTGTTTTGGGCTGATTGAACTATTAGAATATACCCATCTAACAACCCATTATATCTAACATTTTTACTCTTATGTAGATGGAAATATTAACATTTGTATTTATATACAATTAGGTGTTTGATTATACCTATTGTGACCTAAGGATGTTATTTTCTATGTAGCAATTCACCCAATATGTCTTTTGTATTTTAGATTCATGTTTCACGATCTGTGGACATACCAAATTGTTAGTTGATTGAGACTATGGTCATTATACTGGCATTTATACAATGGTTTTTGGTTGATAGAACTACTAGATGGTACTCATGATCTAGTAATTGGTGATGTTTAGATAGATTGTTTTGAACAAGTGGATTCAACATTATTACTATTTACTATTTAACAACTACTATTATTCATCCCTTGCCTTGGCTATTTATGGTCACATATTTATGTCCCAAGGGGAGGATTGGTATTTTTGGATTTAGCCCATCTTTGGTGCAATACTGTTTTTTGGATATAGTTGGACATTGCCTATCTGTTGCTTCCCCTGAGATACTGGTATTTAATTTTATATTTTAATACCAATTGGATTTATATTATTCCTATCATCTTTGGGTAGGTTTTCTTCTGGGTTCGTTTTTTGTTCTGGCACCGCATCTTTTTCCATTTTTGTCCTACTGGGTCAGTTCATTATGAACTTGGACAGTATTTTGCAGGGTATGTGTGCTGATAGGGAGGATATCCAAGTCTTTGGACTGGAATCTATCTCAAGCAACAATATCATGGACCAACAGACTGCCCCTTCAAGCAATGGATGTCAATCTGCCTTCTTTAATTTAGAGAAAGCTCTTAAAGGGCTAAGAGCAAATATTTGGCATTTACGTCTTTTTAAGGCCTATTTACATAAAAAACTAGTACCATGTGGACTTAGAATTAAGTTAAAGCCCATGGTCAGCAGATCTGAAGAGAGGTTGACCAATGAGTGGTTTGAGGCAGTTCGAGAAGGATCTATGAAGTTTGTACAAATATTGTCAGATTATTATGAAAGGATAATAGATTCAAACATTGCTGAGATTAAAGATCTAAGCAGTATTTGTAAACAATTTGAATCTAATAGTAATTATGGCACGTTGGTAGCCAATTTATCCAAGGAACTGACTCAATATGACAAACTGACGAAAGAAAGAAAAGTTAAAAAGTTTAATCGGGACGTCAATGATTATGCTAGGGGACGCCCTTTTGAACTTCAGAAGTCAGTGAGATTTAAGGATATGTCTATGGGTAAAGGCGGTGCCAGAACAAGGAAATGACCTAGACCAATTCTTAAAAACAAGGAGCAGACTTATACCAGTACCTCGGGTGATGAGTCTTCCCCCACTGATAGTAAGGGCATTACTTCTGACCATTCACCATATAAAAAAAGAAGTAATATACCTACCCCTTTTGGGGTAAGAAGAAACGACGCGGGGGGAGGAAACACCATAATAGTTCCAGATTTGGAGTCAATGGATGGAATAGTTCAAGCTTTTCTAAAATAGATGAAACCACTTTTCATAATGTCCTCAATTTGTCTAAGGTTCAGCTCACTCTGGAACAAGAAGAAATACTTAAAGGCTTAGGGTTTTGTACCTGGTTTCTTTTGTGATCAATACCAAACAGTAAATGATGTTTTGGAATTTTGCCGCTGTTTGAATCTTAAGATATTCTTTTCTGATAAGGTGAACAATATAGCTCAAAGATCTACTGAGTTTAGGTTTCTAAAAATCTACATTTCAACCTCCTGCCAATACGCATGTTACAGCTTTTCAACAGGCTGTACTTAGGGACTTACATTTTCCACCTTATGGCTTCAATATTCTTAAAGATAATATCCAGGAGACTGAAAGACAGGCGCTTGAGGAATTGAGAAATAACAATGACATCATGATTGTCAAGGCAGATAAAGGTGGGGCGGTAGTGGTTTTGGATATGGATTATTATACAGAGGAAGGGTTACGACAGTTATCTGGCAACAAATGTTATATGAAAATGGACATTGATCCGACCACTACTTTTAAAAAAGAGATAGATAATTTCTTGAGTAGTGCAGTTGAGAATGGTATTTTGTCCACCACCATTGTCAAACATTTGACAGTTAAAGATCCAAATAAACAGATACTTTACTTACTTCCTAAAATACACAAATCTTTGACCTCCCCACCTGGCCGACCTATTGTGTCTGGTCATGGTTCTTTAACTGAACCACTCTCAGCCTTTTTGACAGAATATTTGAAACCACTGCTTGTCCATGTAAGAGCCAGAATCAAGGATACCACACAATTTTTACAAATAATAGCAGAGACTGAAATTGAACCCAATTGGCTACTTTGTACATTGGATGTAAAATCATTATACACCAGCATCCCACATTGGGGTCTCCAAGCACTACAGTATTGGCTTGAAAAATCTAACTTATATCCTCTGGGATTCAATACACTTTTGATTTGTATGTGTGAGCATGTCCTGAATAAAAACATATTCTTTTTTCAAGGCGAATGCTATTGGCAGTTACAAGGCACTGCAATGGGGGCATCTTTTGCCCCTATATATGCAGACCTGTTTATGGCCTACCTGGAGGAATATTTAATATATGATACATCTCACAACATCTACATTGTAGAAATGGATATCTGGCGTAGATATCTTGATGATTGTTGGATGGTGTGGCGGGCAGATACAGAATATCTTAAAGAATTTGTGGATTACCTGAATAGTAATATTTGGGGCATTGAATTCACAGTTAATAGCAATAGGTCTACTATTGAATTTTTGGATGACAATGTATATAGGAAGCCTGATAACACACTAGGCACTAAAATATACAGGAAATATCCTGAATACAATACATTGCTACATGCATCAAGCATGCATCCCGCCACACTGTCCGAAATATCCCTAAATCTCAATTTCGCCGTATCAAAAGAATTAACTCTAGTCAGGATGATTATGAGCTAGCCAGTTCGGATCTTGCAAATAGATTCCTTGATAGAGGGTATTCTGATTTTGATATTAGATCTGCCAAATATTGGTCTGACAAACTAAATAGGAACCAGCTTTTGGAATACCAGGACCATCAGAAAAACAAAAAAGATGATAAGGTCTTGAGATTGGTTACCACATATGGCAGAAATAATCAGATTATCAGAGGAGTTGTGGACAGAAATTGGAATATCTTGATGGCTAATGATATTCTCAGACAATATCTTGGGACACGTTGCCAATTTTCTTACAGAAGGGCAAAACTTTAAGTTCCATTTTTTCACATTTCAAACATCATGGTAGTGGAGGGGCCCGGTACAAACAATTAACGATTACGGGCAAAGAATTGATTGGTACTTTTCCTTGTGGACATTGCATGTCATGCACTGACATTAATAAAACTAAATCTTTTAGCAGTGCTAATACTAGCAAGGTTTATGACTTAAAATTTTTTGGGAACTGTTCAATGAGTTGGGTGATATATCTTGCAACTTGTCAATGTTCGGCATTTTATGTAGGAAAAACCTCCGCCACTAAAAATTAGAATTGGGGAACATAGGAGTAACATCAGAAACAAGAAAATTACTAATGCTCTTTACCAACACACAGTTAAACATCCTACGGCCAAATTTAAGTTTACTGTTATTGATCGGATTGTTGGTGATAGAAGTCACCAACAAGGTTGGGAAAATATTTTGACACAAAAAGAAAAATATTGGATTGTACATTTGGGTGCATTATTCCCCCCTGGTATTAATGACCACCTTTATTTTATCTATACAGGCATTGGACCTTGTTGACCATATACATACACATTTGTCTCTTCACAGATATTTATTACTTTTTATATGCATACAAATTTATTATTCAATGTTATATTTTATTTTTATTAATATAACATGCAGTTTTCCAACTATGTATGCTATTATGATTTCTTTTTCATGATTTTTCCCTTTTGAATGCATATATCCTATTTTTGGGGTTTTAAGGTCTTAATAGACCACAATACTGCATTTTGGTGTGTAGGTCTTATTAGACCATTATATTGCATTTTCATTGGATGATTTGTTTAACTGATACTATAAATAGTATCAGGTGCATTTGTTGGCTTTTTCACTTTTTTTTTTCTATGCTCCACTGAAGAAGGGGTAACCGAAACCGGTTTGTAGCTGGATATATTTTTATATCCTATGTGTTTTTTCTAATAAACCATTTTGGGACATTCCTTGCTGGCCGTTGTGTGTTTCAGTAGTTTGGTTGGCCGTGCATTGCTCCACGTGAGAGGTTTGGCGTGGTTGTAAAATAGTTAAGAACCTTAAATCACCCAACAAGCTGATTACTATCTCCCAGGCAATCGTAGAAAAGTCTGAAAACAGGGTACAGTCTAGTATCTCCTTGTTTATGGTCCATATCACAATAGTGTTGTCATTGTCAACTTGCAGAGGTCCAAGGGACAAGAGATGATTTACGGCTTTCAAAGGAGAGGTCCACAGGACAAGAGATGATTTAAGTCTTTCAAAGCACTGGTCACTACCAACATCTCTCTGACATTTATGTGCTTCTGTCTGTTGTGAGGGATCCACAGATCTTGAACTAGGTCTGAAGAATCTGTAGTGACAGACTAAAAGAAAGAATGAGATATCTGGATTGCAAAAGATATGGTTTATACACCAAAGAGCATCCCTGTGTACAAATCCCAACACAGGGATCTGAAAAGACAAAGAGTAAGGATGCTGAGTCCGGACTGAACTATGGTAGCACTGGATCAGTAAGGATGCTGAGTCCGGACTGAACTGCAGTAGCACTGGATCAGTAAGGATGCTGAGTCTGGACTGAACTGCAGTAGCACTGGATCTTTCTCATGTAGAGTCTGGCCTGTGGAAGCATGAGAACCATCAAAGAGAATCATCAAATGTACGCAGATACCTTGCTTTGAGAGGAGAAACTCAGGATTAACTGTTAATCACCTCTACTTTGTCAGATGGAAGAAAGACTCCCCCAGGGCAGAATCTATCAGATATCTCAGGAATTTGAGTCTATAAGATGGGATGAGAGAAGATTTTTGTAAGTTGATTTAAAGACCCACATACAAGATTCTAAACATTTGCCAAAGACTCTTGGCAGCTGGAAAGAGAGTCTGGAAAGAAACTATAGCCATCCAAATAAAGAAAGATGTTAATGCTTGAAGTCTGCATTAAGCAATTGCTGGAGACAGACAGTTTGTGAATACTCTTGATGCAGGGAGAAGTCTAAAGGGTGAGTCTGAGAACCGTTAATGTAAGCCAAACAGAACATTTTAAAAAGTGCCCGAACAGGGTGGTAATGGGAATGTAGTGATGACCATCTTTTAAATCTCGCTTTACAATGCATGCTTGAAAAGGGATTAGAGTGAAGGGAAAACATTTTGAAATTTCAAATCTTGACAAAAATATTTAAAAGGAAAGTTCCAGCACAGGCCTCCAGGATAATTCCTTCATTGGTAACAAAAAAATCCTTCAATAAAAACCTTTGCCCAGGTGACTAGGTAAGTTGGTTCTATTACTTCATGAGTAAATATCTGATGCAAAATCAAGGAGATGTGGCTCACAGGGCAAGGAGGAGGAATCCCTTGCAACTGAGGGAGGAATTCCCATTGCCAAGTGTACCCCTACAGAATTACATTTAAAACCCATTTGTCTGTCACAATATGGTACCAAAAGGGATGATGATGGAGCCTCAGTGATATGGAGAGTTTATCAATGTGTGAAGTGGGGAGCTTGAACAGGCAAATACTCATGATGACTGAGAGGAGTCTCCTTGATATTTTAGAGGCTTTGCCATTCCTTTAGGAGCTACACTGCCAGTGATTTTTAAACTCATTTTAAAAAAGGAGCAGAGGAGGAAGTTAACTTAACTTATTTGCTTTAATAAAAAGGAGGATTTAAGTATTTGAGTCTCCCCTTCAATCAACTTTCTCCTTTCATCACACATTTTGAGCAGTTCAGCTGCAAAATGGATAAACAGAACTTCCTTCTCTAAGGGAGAATTTGAATTTTCAGCTCAAACATCTTCAAGAAGGTTTTGAGAATGAAGCCAAGCAAATCTTCTTATTGTTGACACAGCAGCAGCAACAGCTCTGGAGGAAGAAGAATCATCAGCATCATAAGCACACTTTAAAACATGCTTAGTAACATGAGAAGTAGATATTAGTGAGGCATTCAAGTTTTTTTTTTTAACTTCAGAAGGAAGAAAGGTTAATAATTAACTTTTCGGTGATCTCAAAACATAAAAGTAAATACTTTTACATACAAGTTTAATAGTCTAAAATCATGAATGAGAAGTCTCAGAACGGTCACTATCAGTTCAGCGAAAAATCAGTTAAACAGCATTTTCAGTGCAATTACATCAAACATGCTGTTCGCCGAACTGTTCATACTGAGATTGTGTTACAGTGAGGATCGGAATATTTGCCCTTTCCCCACTGTAGCGCGATCTCGGAGATGGTATATATAATTGGTGGTTGTGCCCCCCAAATGAGGGGAATTCAATGAATGGCACTTCTGATGAAATGCCATTCATTAAAGAGATAGTTCACTGAAGTGATATTGACCCATTGCAGAAAAAAAAACTTTTTCCCCCAACTTGTCAAAATGTTTCACAATTTTGTTAGAGGAAATGGGGTTTTGGTTCATACTTTATTATATGTTTAAATTATACATTCAGAGAAAGGAATAAATATAGATCAATGTTATTTAGAAGGCAGTTCATTAATTTTATACTGTTGAGGTAGTTAATATTGGATATATTTATATTAGATGTATTTAATGTTGGGTGTGTTTAACATATTTAAAGGAATTTTTTGTAGAACCACAGTATTACAGATGTATCTATATTAATTGTTAGTTCTTACTAAATAAAATTGCATTTCAACAAGGGTAATAACTGTGAGTTTAAATAGCACTTTTTTCAGTCTGTTTGCACTTTAAAAACTGGCTTTGTAGTAAGGTATCTAAGCAATGATGAATTAATGTAGTAATTATTCAACTGAAAAATTTTTATTGAATTATTGTTGGTGATAAGGGACATACTTGGAGTGTGATAAATGTTCCAACAGAAGGAGAGAAGCCGAGGTACCAGAATGGATGTAATAAAAGAACTACATGTCCTGCCAGTGGAGTTCCTAGTAGTTTTTCTGATGTGGTTTGAAACTATGTTACTTTTTATGTTTTTGTGAAAAGTATGGGAGTCAGCCAGAGTTTTTGGAAGATGGACAGTTGTGTCCTGAGCAAGACACAATCCATGAAGTCTAAAGTCTACTGCAGCAGTGGGAATGATGAAAATCTAAGAGGTATAATTTTATTGCAGTAAATATCACATATCCAGTAAAATACTAGCTCACTAAAAATACGCATATGTAGCCTGTGTAAGAGTGTAAAGAGCAGGGGCATTAACTCCAGTTTACCAAACAATTCCAGTAATAAGTTTTGTGAAAAAAAGTAAAATTTCTGACTCAATTAACAAACCAGAGCTAAAGTCAAAGAACAAAAAAATCCCAGTCAGTGCACACACAAAAAAAAAACTGTGATAAGTTGTCTGAAAATAGTAGTTATGGCCCATTTTGACCCATGGAACACAGCAGACTAAATGAAAAAGAACTGTGACTCCCATGCAGTCCAGAGAAATTGTAGGAAATGGGTACCAGATTGTCTGGTCCAAATGTTCAGCAGACTTCAGGAAGTGGGATGTGTACTGATTGTTGTGTTTTATTTCTGAAACCCATGTATTTAACTTCTTAACAGAAGTCTGATGTGTTACTTCATTGTAAGGTTTATTCCATTTGAAATATCCCTGTTGTGCAGGACTGTGATCTGCCACTCATGTATGCAGTCAACACCTTGGATCATTAATATGCTACATACTCATTCCTAGGCATTCATTATTAAGCAAACACTATGAATTTTAAACCACAGTTACTTATGCTGGTGGGTGGTAAAGGGTAACAATCAGCAGCACATATATAGACAAAAACACAAAGAGTTCCTTTTTGTGTAGTGGTGTCAGTCACTTAAAGCAAAACGAACCAAACGAGGATGAGTTTCCAAGCAATAAAGTGATGCACAGCACATCCCATTGTGCCAAGTAACGTAGTCTGCAATAAAATAAATATTAGCCCACACAGTCTATCAGTGGGGAACCTTTATAATGTAAAATAAAATGAAAACCTATATGCTTTTACTGAGACACTAGCTTCAGACAAGACAGACACTGGCACTAACTGGCTTCAAATCCCCTGACATTACACATTTTCACTGACAAGTGACAGTGTTTTTTTTTCTCCATTAGCTTTTTGTTTTTTAAACTTTATGCTCATGTATGCTCCCACAAACTAACAAGTACAATTTTACTACTAAACTTAAGCACCCTTCAGTTGAAAGATAACTAAAATCACCTCAGCAAGTCACAATGGAGTTTAGAATGACAAATATCAAATTAGTGCTTCAAAAGTTGTCTGTGTTGATACTGACAGCCCATATTCATGTAGATAAAATCTATTTACTGTAATCTCAGTCTGTTCTCAAAGCAGGCTGCACCTTTACTGTATGCAGTGATGAATGAAAGAAGCAAATCCACTCTGATGCTCTAGGGGAAAAAAAATCTGAAGTGATACAAACCAGGACATCCTTTACCAGCATCTTATTAAAGATCCATTTCAGTTGTAAATGTGAATTACAAAGCATCTTCTACCACTGTTGCTAACATTATTTCCTTATTTAAGTGAAACTAACTGCAAATGTAATACACGTATATATAACCATCAAGTTAATCCAGTAAATCCAATATACCATTAAAATTACAGTAAATCAAATCAAGGGGAACACTGTAGACTACCAGTTATGAGAATTTAACATCATATTCTCTTATAAGTCAAGAAATATTTAAATTTTCAAAAGACTGTTATACTAATGTGTGTTGAATACAGGATGTATTTTTATCAGTGATTGCTGTGCTTATTTTATACCCACAAAGTCTATGGATACACGAGAAATATTTAGATATTTCACAGAACAATGTAATCGAATCACCTTTAATAACTAAATTATTGATGTTTATCCTGCTTCTTGAGTCTTTATTCATTGGCCAAAACAAATTTTGTGTCAGTAAAGTATGTGTTTTTCTGTTTCCAAAAATGTGGTAGTATTAATTGCCTCACAGTCTGTATGAAAGACAGGAATCACACTTCTGCTGAGCATGAATTCTTAATATGCATTACCTACACATTGCTAGGGACTCAATGCTTTTTATAAAGTCTTCTCTTATTGCATTTTAATAACTCTTTGATAGCTCACCAAAAATTTCAAATTGTGAGCTTTGTAAGTAATGAAACTAACACCTTCCCTATTCCTATTACTCATCAAATAATTATCCCTCATCTTTCAATTAATCTCTGTTAATTATTTTCATAACTACACATCTCTATTCTTCCCTTGCTGAGCTTAACACCATCTACTATTCTACTTGCACAAAATCTCTTAACACATAAAAGAATTAAATGTCAACCCCCCCCACCCCCACTGGTATACATTCTGGATGCAGAAATCAGTTCACCAAGTAACTTAGATCACCATCACCAACCAGTACCACAAAATATATGCTAGTGCTTACAGTAAACAAAGCTTTGTGCTGTACTTTCATCTCACATTAACTGTACTGACACTGCAATGCAGCATAAGGGGATGCTGCACTTGAGTGTGCCATCATTTGGATAAGACGTTAAACCGAGGTACCATTTGCGTGAGTTGATGATATCTCATGTGGCTGAAAAACATATCATGGCACTCAACAAAAAAAAAAAAAAAAGAGAGAGAGAGAGAGAGAGAGAGAGAGACAGAGAGAGAAGGGGGGTTTCCCACTCTCCTGGCCAAATTTTCCTCTAGTCAATATAAATACCAACTCAGACCTCCCTTGAAAAGAGGACATTTGCCTAGTATGACACCCAGTCGTCGACAAAAGACTGACTGACTGAATGAATGAATGAATGAATGAATGAATGAATGAATGAATGAATAAATAAATGATGACTGGTTTGATTTGGTAAAGCTCTCCTGTCACTTCTGATTTTCTGTACTTTTCTTCTTCATAGTAAAAGCACTGGGAAATGGTAGGAAATGCAGAAGGAAGAAAGCTTCTTAATGACAACAGCATGGGAACTTCAGCAATGGAAAGAAATCTTTATTGTTGTTTGAAGAGTTGACAGATAAATCATCATTCACTTTGCTGTTACAGCACTGACAACAGGCATCTGTCCAACTGTGAATCAGATCCACTAAAATAAGCAGATGAGGTTCCCTTGGTTTTACATGACGCCAAGTAAGAACATATTTAAACCGATGATTATGCAATAGCACACACACACACACACACACACACACACACACACACACACACACACACACACACAATCACACAATCACACACACAATCACACTTAGTATTCTAACATTGTCCTCCTTGGACATTCCATGATACAGAATGCAGCAGGTGGTGAACAAAATGTTTCTGGCACCTGATCTCAGGCACTAAACTGGGGGATAGAAATAGTGCCATTTTTTTAAATTTCAATACCAACTATGCTTTTATATCGCCCTGGCTTATAAACACAACATTTCATTATGCTGCATCAACATTTGTGCACTTGTTAAGTCATCTGCACATCAAGAAACAGTCTGTGAAAAAGGAATATGTATATGTTTGTGTGTGTGTGTGTGTGTGTGTGTGTGTGTGTGTGTGTGTGTGTGTGTGTGTGTGTGTGTGTGTGTATATATATATATATATACATATATATATATGACCATTTCACTGACACCCATTTCACTGAGACCAAATCAGCTAAAGTTCATTTCACCTAAACTCATTTCACTGACAAGTAGTACTCTAAGGCAAGTCAAAGCTATATGTCCTTTTCCCCACTGTAGTGCAATCCTGGTGTTAGTATATATAGCTGGGGGGTGTGGGGGGACAACCCTCCACATTGGGGGGTGTAGGGGCATAACCCCCACACACCCTAATTTGGGGGTCTGTGCCCCCCACATCTCCCCTAACTATATATACTAACACTAGGATTGCACTACAGTGGGGAAAAGGACATATACCTTTGACTTGCCTTAGAGTACTACTTGTCAGTGAAATGAGTTTTAGGTGAAATGAACTTTAGGTGATTTGGTCTCAGTGAAATGGGTGTCAGTGAAGTGATACAAACACATATATATATATATATATATATATATATATATATATATATAGATAGATATAGTCTATAGTCTATGGGTAAGAAAGGGATACTTCAACTTTTTACTGGTATTGAAGGAACTATCATAGAATTACAGAGGTTGTGAAATAGGTGCAAAATAAGATATATAGATAGTAAGGGTATGGGAAAGTTCATAGTTTAGTACTAAGCTAACTGCCCTTGTGAGCCATTTAAGCCTAGCCAATTATCCCTTGTGAGACTCAAACCCTGTACCTTGTGTTTGTAAGGCAAACACCTTAGCCATTAAGCCACCCAGTGTCGGAAATGGTGTTGAAAGGATCCAGCCTCCTGCAAAAAATGCTGCATTGCTACTTGCTACTTGCCTTTCTTTCGGCTTTTCCCGGTTAGGTGTTGCCACAACGGAATTTTGGCCCAGTAATGATTGGCAGTGAATTTTTTACTCTGTCGAGTTGCCAGCGTGGCCCCCAACCTTCAATGAAGGCAAACCCACTCATGCACGCACCTACCTGCATGTCTTTTAAAGTGAATTTGCCCATGGTGAAGGCACTCCAGCCAAGAATCGAACCGGAGAGCCTCTTGCTGTGAGGCGACAATGCTAACCGCTGCACCACCGTGACTTATGCTGCAGTGCTACTTGGAATCGTGACTTTCTTTTATTGCATTGTGTACAATCTTGTACTTGTAAATCACTGCCAATGCATGGAATTAGCAGCACATTGCAAAACACACAGTGAACAATGTGGAAGAAAAGTACCCAGATGCTTCCAATAGTAGTAGGAGCCACAAGTCTAATAAAAAAGCATTTACAATGATACCAGTACATGTAACCCCATATTAACCACAGAAGGAGGCAGTTCTAGGCATACTCCATGTGCTGACAAGAGAACTTTTAGCTAACATCAATGACTAAAAAAATACTAATTTCATGAACATTAATAGAACCCTGACTTAGTAATGGGGTCCATTCCCATCATTGTATTAAAAACCCAAAAAGCTTGGAGAAACTAAACCCTGGTAAAAACTGGGAACATTTGAGTTTGTAGTCTTACATTAAGTGGCTTAAATGTTATGACTTTGGACAACCTGAGGTCAGATTATGACAGAAAAAAAAATTATACATACACACACATATACATTAATAAATATAGGGTTCCCTGTGTTTCACTGAATGTCCATTTGGTTGACAACTGCCAGGGGTGGTGCTTTATACTGAATGTCTGTATAACCAAATGGTCAAAATGTTGAGAGCAAGTTTCATCAACACAGGTGTGTGGGGTTTGGTAATGAGCATTAACCCTAACACTGTCACACATGTGTATATACACACAAACACTCACACACGCATGTAAGTACATGTATAGTTCTTAGAATATCGATTCACATCAGATATCAGCTCTTCCTAATGATGAGACTGAAGAAAGTACAGTTGTGTAAATAAACTGAAGTTATGTATTTACCATAAAGTACAGTTGTGTAAAATCGCACCATAACAGTATATGTCCTTCTCACTGTTGCAGTATTCATTACCCCTGGGATCTCCTGCCATGAACAGCCCAACATCCAGCCAGTATATCAAAGTCGTGATTACCTAGTGAGCATCATACATCAGACATATACTCCTTGGGAAAGCATAGAGCATAAAGGTGATGCTCTCAGTTCAGAAGTGAAGTGTCCAAGGAGAACAAGGACTCCCAGTGGAAAAAAGTACATTTACACCCAGAAAAGGGAAGGAGTGAAGAGGAACCTCTGAGCCAGTACCAAAATATTACCCATGCAAAAGGGAAGAGAAAAGAGGGTAGGAGGGAGGTAATGACTGGAACACAGAGTATAGTCGTGAGATCCACCTAAGCAAATAGGCACCTATTGTGGTGGTCCTTTTGGGAAATCTGCCTCCCACACTGATATTTACCTTTCTTGGATGACATTTAAACCACAGAACAGTGCAAGAAAAAGAGAAAATAACTCCAATGGGGTACTTACCTGAAAGATGTTGGCTTGGTATAACTAGCAAAGGGAAGGACATTCAGACCAAAGCACAATACGGTTTTCGGACTGGTGGTAATAAAGTTCTGAGTTTTCTTTTGAAACTTTTTTGTGAAAAGTGATCTGCTTAAACTTGATCACATGATGATCCTGCTTGTTAGTGAAACGTTATTTAATTGGGCTTGTTGAACGTAATTTGTAATCTGATGAAGTTGCCTTAAGTAAGGCAATGAAAAGCGCTTTATTAAATTTATCCTACAAGCTACTTGTATACTTTTACTGCGTTGGACCAGTGTGCCTGAAGTCCTCTGCCTTGTGTGTAGCATGTACTCTCCTTTATTAGAAAAATTTGGGAAGAAAACTGGAAGACTGATACGCTAACATAAAGAAGTCTTGGTAGCTACCTTTGGTAAAAAGATTTGTAGGTGTACAATTGGACACAACTTCAGTTTGCAAGGCAACCCATCCTTATGAAAAATAATATATGGAGATTTACAAGGAAAAGCTTGATGTTCCGATAACCTACTGGCAGAAGTAATTACAATAAACACGTTTTCAATGTTAAAAACCTGAAGATCCGCCTAAGCTGCTGGTTTGAACAGAGATCTAGTCAGGGCTTGAAGAAAACAGTAATGCGCCAAGGAGGAGCAGGAAGAGATGTTCTAAGAAAAAAGTACCCTTCAAAAATGCTTTAGATAATCCTTAGAGAGGCAAGTGGGGAATGAGTCTCTTCAATATGAAAGCCTGAGATAGCAGCCAACTGTACTGTAATAGTAGAGTAGCTGGCACCATTTTAAAAAAAGAGAAGCTATAAAATTTAGGACTGTGGAAGGTGCACTGAAGAATGGATTAAATACTCTTGAGGAGCCAAAATACAGAACCTTTTCCATTTGCTTTTGCAAATCTTCCTAGTAGAAGATCACTGAGACAAAGCAAGAATGTGAACTACTTGGGAAGAGAGCCCAGATTGATTAGTCATCATTGGAAGTGGAGAAACCAAGCAGTTAATTTGGGAGCTTGAATGTCTGGCAGCGGTAAGCAGGATGAGTGAAAAAATAAATCCAACTGGGATCCCGCATCCATGGGGGGTATTTCAGATGAAGTCACAGGTAAGGAATAACTCTTCCGATGCCAAAAAGGGGCAATGATGATCAATGTGACCTTCTTCCCTAAAACAGTTGAAGCAATTTTGGGATGACAGGAGTCACAGGAAAAGTGTACAAAGAGCGGGGGGCCAAGTGTGGAACAGAGCAACCCTCAAAGGGCAAAAGAACCTGCTGCATTTGGTGTTGTGAGACGCGACAAAAAGATTGAAGCAAGGTTGATCCCAATGGCAAAAGATCTCCTCTGCCACCTTTTGACAGAGGGACCATTTGTGAGGCAGAAGGTTAGATCTGCTCAAACTGTCCACTAGAAACACTGGATTCAACTGGAACTTGCATTGTTAAAAGAAAGCAATTGGAAGATATTTCCCATTGCCGAACCCTTAAGGCTTCTTGGCACAATGAGTACGAACAGGTTCTCCATGTTTTTTGATGTGCCAGACTACTAACAGGTTGTCATGCTGGATAGATATTAGTCAGTTAGGGAGAGGAGTCCAGAAAGGTGTGTACCACCAGAACTGCCTTCATCTCTAGAATACTGATATGGGGATTTGCCTTGGAGGGGAACTACATGCCTTGGACTGCTTTTCCCCTGTAGACCCCCATCTCCACCTCAACTGAGAAGCACTTGTGGTCACCATGGCTTTAAGTGGGGGAAAATAAACAAGTGACCTTGTAGCACCATAGGGGATTTGAGCTACAAATGAATGAGAGTCCTGCAAATATTCCTCAGACATATTTGGAAAGATATTGGTTAATTCCTGATGGACCACTGCATGGGTAGCATCCACTTAAGTACTCTTATATAGTACCTCACAAGAGGAACTTAGGTGATGGATGCAGCCATCGAACGAAGCAAATGAAAAGTCATTCCCGTCATTGATTTCTAGGGGAGACAACAACTTGAGCATAGTTGTGAACAGTGGATAACCTGTTCTGAGGAAGTTTTGCAAACTGAGAAGTTGTGTCCAATTGTACACCTACAAATTCTATCAATTGTACAGGTCAGAATTTGAACTTGTGTGGGCTCATTGTGATGCCTAACCCTCAGCAAAGTTGAAGCAAAGAGTCTCTTTCTTGGAAGAATAGATTCCTGGTAGGGGTGGAAATTATCCAGTTGTCCAGATATGGAACACCCAGAAACCTTGCAGTTTGAGGAAAGCTGTGACCACTGCCATGCATTTGGTGAAGACCCAGAGGGCAGTATTGAGACTAAAGAGCAGAATTCTAAATTGGAAGCAACTGGCTCCCAGCCAGCAGCAGAGAAACCTTCTGGATCACCTGTCCATCCTGATGCTTAGTACACATTGTATAGGTCTGTGGAGCACATCCAAATCATTCAATGTCAGTAGAGTGAGAATGAAGTGAACCAGGATCATCTGGAACTTTGATTGTTTGAAATACTGGTTGAGATAGACTTGAGGTCCAAGATTGTCCTGAGGCCCCTTGTTTTTTTAGCACTAAAAGAATATTCACTTAAATTTCAGATCCTAACTGGTCTGGTGGGACCTCCTGGATGATTTGGTTCTTTAGCAGCTTTTGTATTTACTGAATTGTGTTGGTCTTTGAGAGGGTGGAACATTTGGTAATGCTTTTGTTTTTTGGAAGGTGAAATAAAAAGGGGGTGTAGTAGCCTCTGGTTCTGATCCTCTGCACCCCTTTGTCATTCGTGATGGACATCCAGGCTTTGGGGTGCAGAGATAAGCACCCTCAACTGCCTCCACAGAATGGCAACCCTTTAGGAATACTGACAAGGACTTTTGATGAAAGAAACTCTGAAGCCTTGGTTTTGAGGTCTACCTCTGCCTTGGGGGGTGACATTTGTTTTTAGAACCACCCTTGCCTGTGGGAGCTCTAGCTGTAGAACTGTTAGGAGGAAACCCTTGAGATTTCGAGGAGCATAGTTTATTACCTGCTTTCTGGTTCCTTGAAAAAGACCTCTGAGGAGTACCATATTCCAAAGACGGCAAAAGTCTTCCCATCTTGTGTAAGTCTGGTCACTGTTTTTTTTCCATTTTTAGTCCAAAGAGTGTTGACCTTTGTTAATGCCCTGTCTGATGGCTCATCTTTGAGTGCTCAGTGAAGTCATACAAGCAGATACAGCCATGTCCACTTAGAGCAATGTCTGTGCTTGCAACTCTTAAAGCACATCCAGTAGCACTGGAAATTAGTTGCAATGACACATATTCTGACTGAGAATCCAAGGAGTTATTGTCCTCTGCAGATACAGACCTAGAAAGAGTTTGCAAAATTTCTTTAGTCAACTCCCTCTGAAATCTTATAATTTGTACCAAGTGATTCAGAACCATCAGAATGAAGGTAGCTAAAGTGTACATCTGCCTCCTGAATCTGTCTAGTGCCCTGCATTCCTGGTTAGGGGGATAGACATAAGAGCTTTCTTGTGCAAGTTTTTTTGGTGACCATCACCACTACTATCCAGTCTAAGGCTGGGCCTTTGATGCAGTGTTGGCGATCCTTCAGAGAGAATAAGTACTTGTCTGACTTGCAGGGAATTGGTTTAGTTATGTCCAGCTCCTTCCATGCCCGCTTAGAGATGAGATCCACCATCTTGTCAGTGGGCCAACCACCCAAGATGCAAATGAAATGGACCCAAAAGCTTCAAGGAATAGAAGAAAAGCAAACCTTAAGATCCAGAGCAGACTGACTCTGAGAGATTCTCAGATCCATAACTCCAAAATCTGGCAAGTGAATTGAGGTAGGAGCTACCAAAGGATGAGGGGAAGAAATGTAACTCCCAGGTCCAGCATTGGCCAGAGCCAGGAGAATCCCCAACTGAATCTTAGTCCTGAGGAATTTCCTCATCAGTCAGATAAAACCTACTTCAAAGAGGTCCTGGTTGACCAGAGAGACCACAGGGAAGATGCAATGGACAAAGGTCTTGATGACCCTTGGAATGGAAATCGTAGCAGAGCAGAAACTGGCTCTGGAAGAGGTGGAGTTTTGATCTGATCAGGATCAGCTCACAGAATAGCACCAGATCCAAAGGTTTAGAGGATTTTGTCGCCAGAGCTGAAGAGGTAAGAGCAGATGAAGACAATCAGGAGAACACTTCCTCTGCTCTTTATCTTTTTTTAGGCCTTATGACTTTATCCCCTTTAGGCTTGTCCAGGGACTTTTTGAAGGAAAGGGAAGCTCCAAAAGTAGCTGACAGAGTCTTGGATGATTCTTCCACAGGGGCTGGAAGAAGTCCCTCAAGGTTAAGTTAATATTTCCTTTCTACAACCACTCAGGTGTCAAAGGCAGTGGAGATAACATACTGCTCATCTAAGTGAGCAGCCCTGTGGCAGTTCACGCATTTAGTATGTGAATCTGAATTTGGTATTTTGTGGCCATAGGCCACACATTTTTTAAAAGCCAAAGGTTTATTAGCCATATTAACAGCAACAACAAATTTTACACTAATCCTAAAGAAAAAGGGGAAAAGATTAGCAACTGCACTACATTCATTATTTTGATAAGTGCTGCAGTAGCCTAAGCTATGCAGGTAGATAGTCATAGCTTACAGGAATTAGGAGGAGGAAGGGGAAGGGTCCCGGAGCCCCTGGAGAATGGTCCTAGCAATGGAGAAGGAATCTAGATAATAGTGTTTTGTAAATGTATGTAAAGAGGACCAAGCTGCTGCTTCTATAATCCAACCCTTTACAAAAAGCCACAGATGAAGCCAAGACCCTGGTAAAGGGAGTATTGACTCTGCCTGGAATAGAATTTGTTGTGATGGGAATAAATAGCCTGAGACAACTATATGGGAAGAGTCTGCCTTGACACAAGTTGTCCTTTCTTCTTATATTCACAAGAAATGAACAACTAATGATAAGTTTTGAAAGATTTTGTTTTGTCAAGATAGGACCAGAGGTGTCTATGGACATCCAAAGTATGAAGTATCCTTTTGTTCTCATTTTAGGCTCTGGAAAAAAGTCATGGAAATGGATACAGTGGCTTAAATTTCAGTACTACTTTAGATATTAGGATTAGGAGGATTAGTTTTCAAGGAAACCCTTTTGTTGTGGAAAATGAGATAAGCTTGACCCTCCATGACATTTCCAACTCAGATACTATTCAGGCAGAGATCAGAGTAATGAGTAAGACTGAACAATAACATCACAAAAACACACCAGAATATTGGTATGCACCAACACTTTCTTAGCCTTTCTACTAGACAAACCCTTGCAGCTACCTTTTTATTACCCTCTCTCCTTTATGGTGCCCCTCTCCTCACTAATATCCAAAATTGTTACAACATAATAGCAAAATTTGTCCCCAAGGCCAAATTCTTATCCCACCACTGTAAGTCACTGAAACAATTAGGGTGGCTGGAACTCCCCCACCGTTTCTCATTCACCCAACTAACTACTGTGCATGAAATAATATACAAACCCACAAACTGTCCTGCTCTCTCAACTCTACTTGCCAAATACCATCCCAGCAGGCATCTAAGATCTGAAAATCATCTATTTCTAAAAGTAGATAAGCCCACGTTACCTGCTGGTCAACTCCTCTATGCCTTCACCGTCACCAAACTATTGAACTCCCTTCTGCCTTCTATAAGAAACATAGGCAGCACCACCACCTTCAAACAAATACTGAAAAATCATTTCAACTCTTCCTGGCTATTTTCCTGCTCTATAACCTAACCTCTTCACTCTCCTTATATGATTATTAAACTCCTATGTCGTTTGCTACTTGTGACTGATGATACTTTCTCCATATTTATTTTTTATCTTCACTTGTTGATACTGGTACAATAGTACTGATTAATATATCTCTGTTTATACCACTCAATGAATTCATTGAATTCTGCTTTAATGTATATTTTCTGCATATATTACTGCAATCAAACAAACTAGATTCCTGCTTTTATGTATACATTCTGTATATGTTACTATATTTACTATCTGTAACACTGTTTCTACTTCTGTACTAATTAATGTTTATATTTTTTCTGTATCTTGTTGGAGCTTTTCTCCCCGGGCCACCACTGAAAATGGGCTCTTTTAGGCCCAGTGTTGTTTCCCGGTAAACGAATGCAATAAAATAAAATAAAATCCTCAAGTCAACCTGTTTGGCTGGTTCAAATACAGCAAGTGTTAGTTTTACTAACAAAAAATTAAGATCCAAGGGACAGCCACTGGTGTTCTGGGAGGCTTCTCATGCAATATACCTTTCAAAAACATTTTGACCTAAGACTGCATTGAAAGTGGAAGGATCCATGGGGAGACGTGAAGAAATGTCTGACATATGAACCTTGTGAAAGGGCTATGAAAGGCCATAGAATAGTAACTAACACAAGTACTTTCTTTTCTTAGTCTCTATTAATATCTACTGCATGTTTGCAAATAGATGTCCAAACGGCACTAAAACTCTATCATCCAGGCAAGTCACTTGTAGTTGTTTGGGGTCTGAATGTAAACACCCTGATCTTGCATGAGTAAATCCAGTCTGTGAGAAAGATTGTGGTAATTGCCCCTTGTCATTTCCAGAAGAAGGAAGAACCAATGATACCTGGACCAGAAGAGAGAGTCATAACAATAATCTTTGGTAAATAATTCTGAATCTTCAAAAGTACCCAGAAATCAGTGGAACGGGTAAAATAAAAAGCCACTCCTGTCCAAGGAAAGGAAAAGTCATTGGTCTTCCAAGCCTTCTTGCATGCTGTCCTGGACAGAATTTTTCCAGTTGATTGCTTAGAGAAGAGGCAAAAATGACTGCTTGCGGTGTTCCTAGAGATTGCTAATATGTTGAGGAAAAAAAAGTTTTCATTCATGAAATTCTCTCCTAGTCCTGCTCAGCTTATACACCACACAACCACACAATTGTTTTCTCTGACAGGATGTAAGATGCCTGAAAAATGAGTTTGTGCTGTAAAGCTATATCCCATGCCTATCATGGCTTATCCACACAGGGAGTAAGATTTGGTTCAGCTTTGATTATTTATGCACAACGTGGCTGTGGTGCTATCTGTAAACACATGAAGAGATCCTGTGGACCACAGAAGATTCAAAGCATTTATAACAGCTAGCATCTTTTTTATGTTTGTGTGTTTTGGTTTGTCTTTTTTGTTCCAAAGACCCTATACTTTTGTGCCCATTAATATGGCCCCCCAAGCAAAGTGTGAGGTGAGGAGGCATCTGTTTTAAATGACTGTGCTGGAGCAGGAGAGAAGAATGGAAGACTTGGATTTTGAGAAATCTGATGTCTACAGCACATGATATCCCTTTTTACCTAAAACTTTCATTTAAAAAGTTGATCAGTGTAGATGCTTGATTTTAATGAATGTCTCTTTCTGATACGGCATTTTGCAAGCGGTGTCATTTGAATTATGGATGCCATGAGATCCAGTATCATGAGGAATTCCCTTGCTGAGAAAGAAGTCAGAAGGGAACCCTCCCAGAAATAGATCTGAATATATATCTATTTTTTGGAAGAAAAGCTTTTTCTACTGAGCTATCCAGCAAGAACCTCAGAAAAACAAACTTTGAGAAGGAGTCAGAAAAGTCTGCTGATTGCTGAATGTTCTCTTGGTATCCAAGACTATGTAGGAGATCCCTAACCCAAGAGATAGAATCCTGACACTGTGAAAAAGACTATGCAAAGATAAGTAAGTCATCTAAAAAAATGAAGTCACCAAGTGGGCTATCACAGCAGCTAAATAAGTTATGAACACTCTTGGAGAATTGGGTAGTCCAAACAGTAAGGCAAAGAACGGATACAGTGTTCCAGACCAAAAAAAAAAAAAAAAACATGAGATCTGAGTGAACGGAAATGTGATGATATGCATCTTTTAAATATAGGATCATGAGAAACTCAAATGAGCAAGAAGGGTAACATGTAAAGCATTTTGAACTTAGTCATTATCACAAACTGGCTGAGGAAGGAAAGATCCAGAACTGGTCTCCAAGAATCTTTTTTGTTTGGCACCATTAACATTCTTGAAAAAAATTCTTCACCTAACTGAGGCAGCATGTCTTACAAAAAAGAAGGAAAGAGAAGAGTTTGGTCTGGTGCATGATGGGGACACCCCTGAGAAAGACAGAGAGCTTCACACTGCCATCTGTATCCTAGATGGATCAAATTCAGGACCCAGCTGTCTGAAACAATTGGTTGTTAAAGAGATAAACAGAGATTCAGACTTTTTCAGAGGATTAATGAACTACCAGGGTGGGTGGGAGGGACAAGGTCCCTCAAAATCATTCTGACTTATTGGACTGCCCTTTGTTCAAACGTGTCCCTGCTTTCTTTCTGGAACCTCACTGCCACTGTTTTTTAAATATCTGTTCAACATCATTCTGTTGGGACAGTTTATTTTGCTTTTTGCTAAAGTTAGATGAGGGTGAAGAGAACCCAGAGAAATAAGGCTGAAAAATCTGAAATTCCCACAAACGTCTTCCTTCTAACACATTTTCACGACTTCTGCAACAGAAAAGGTCCAAACTCTTGATCTCTATACAAGGAATAATTCAAATTTTCACTCCTGACGTCCTCTGGGAGGTTCTGTCTAGACAAACCTTCCCAAAACAGTTGAAGTGGCAGCAGCCCTGGAAGAAGTATCCACAGAGTTAGACATATTTTAATCAATATGTAGTGATTTGGAAAACTAAAGAAACCAAATAACACAAAGCAGATTTCTCTTCATTAGAGGAAACATATGCCAAAACAATCTCTATACTTTCAAAATTAGGTAAGATAAACATCAGCATATGGGCCTGACAGCTTAGAATTTTGAAAATTAAAATTGCAGATACATACACTTTTTTCCCCTAAACTTGTCAAAAAGCCTTCCTATCTTTGTCAGAAGGAGAGGGATTAAAATAAAATCTTTAGCAGTAGATGGATTTACAAAAGCAAAAACTGCTGGAACATGTCTGGGATAAGTATATACAAAACTTAAAGTGAGGAACTTTAGAAAACCTCTAGAATTAGTGTATAAAAACTTAAAAGACTGTGGAACTTTATACAGTCTATATGCTTTTTTAGGGGCAACAGGCTGTGACAAAACATCCCTCAAGACAGACAGAACTAGAGGGATAGTCAAAGGTTCTGGAAATTTAAGAGGTAACAAATCATAATATTTTCTGAGGGATTGAGAAATCTCACTGTTTACTGAATAAAAGCACTGATTCATCCTGGAAATAATCTTAAAGAAAGATAATCTCACACAGGCAGACTAATATACCATACTGTCCTCAGAATCTGTATCAGAAACCTGAGGAGAAAAAAAATGCTTCTGCCTCTTCATATTTCTCCATGGATTCAGACTCTTGAACCTCTTCAGAAAAAGAGCAATCCCTTTCTCTTTCACCAGAAACGGCTTTAAAAGAAGGGTCAACAGACTGCACTAGACCCTGTGCTAATGCTAACAAATTGTAAGTGATACAGAAGAAGACACGTGTCTTGTTTCCTTTTTTTCTTTTTTTTTTTTTTTTTTTTTGCAGGAACCTCTGAAGAAACAGGGCCATAATTTCCAGTAATAACTTCAGCAGGGATGGGCACAACACCCTCTCTCAACACACACAAGAGTAGCTCTCCTCTGCT
>NC_056738.1:154323727-154333493 GCF_019279795.1 Protopterus annectens | reverse complement strand
GGCTATGTGGGATGTCCCCCCTGACAAATACCTGACAAATACCTGATACAGCTTTGAGGCATGCCAGATATGGGAGTCATGGTAACTTCCAGGGCTGCCAGCACATCCGCGATAATGCCCTGGGCGTGCCACACGACCTGGAAGTTGATGGAGTGGAACTCCGCGTTTATGTAGCGCCTAACCTGCTCACCGGGTGGTGACTTGATTTGTATGTGCGTGCAGTCTATCGCACCCAGTACCTCCAGATATTGTGCCAGACGGTGGAAGTGGCGCATATTGCTGGCCAACTCCTCCTGAGTTCTGGGGAAGTATATCTGCTCATTGGCATGTGGTAACATGGCATCCAAGAACTGGTGTAGTACCCTGGATGCTGATGCCTGTGAGATACCCATTATATCTCCAGTTGGCCTTTGAAAGATACCTGTGGCCAGTATTTGCAGGCTTACACATACCTTCGTGTCCACTGGGATGGGTTCCCCTCTGTTGTTTCTGGTTCTCAGGCGTGGCCGGCACAGCTCCACTATTTGCTGTAAGATGTCCCTGTCCACCCTGTAATGCTCTACTATCTCCAGGTCATGTAGCCCCTGATAGGTTACCCTTGGTCTGAATACTCTCCTTCTCCTCCGAGGCCTGCGGTGGTTGTCGGCATCATCCTCCTCAACACCGTCAGTCTCTAACACATGCTGATGAATCACAGCTATGGCAGCTCCCAACATGTACATTTTAAAAGTTCCCCATGTGTTTACACCTATGGTGCGGTGTTTGGGAATACACAGGTGTGTGTTGGGTGCTTTCACACTTTATACTATTGTGCTGTGAACTCCGATGATGTCATAGGGTGTGTATGTACGATCGTAGCTACAGGTTATCTTATGTGTTTTACTGCCGGAACTACTATTGTGGTGCCTTTGGTGTTGAATTACATTTGCCTGCCGTGGATTACCTCTTGACCTTCCCTTTACATTTCTGCATGTTGCACCTACCATTTTCTGGCGTGCATCCTGCAGCCTAATTTCATTTGTACTTTCCTGGACCTGGCGTATCTTGCGTTATGTGTGCTACTGCCGGTCTGCTGTCGGTTTGCTTTGCTCTGCTGTGTCAGATCTCCTATCTTTGCAATCCAATACCTCCCCTCCTTTCTTTGCATTCCAATGCCTCCCCTATCCTCTTTTGCAGGTTTCTGCAAGCAGACTTGTCAGCTGCCGTCGATTGGCCTTCGTGGGTTGATTGGTGTTGATTGCTCATTAGTACTCCAATTACCCTACTTCGATTTCTTCTTTTCTTCCCCTGACCTTCCTGTTTCTGCTATTGTTTGCGCGCTGTGTCCGATTACTGGATTTCGGCACGCTTTCATCCTCGCACACATGCGCTTTTGGGCACCATGTGTGCTCTCAGCTAAACGATTCTCCCACCCTGTCGTGCAGCTTTGCTTAGCAACGGACAGGCCAGATTTGCATTGCTCCAATGTGCTTACTGCTACGGTGGCACACCCCTCTGCTGATGTCATGTATCTCCTCTGAGCCACTCCTCGGTGTTATACCACTGCGCCGTATGGTACAACCTTCATCCGTCGGGACATTTGTGATTCAGTATTATCTGCCTCAATTGCATGGCATTGACTACTAATTCATAGTTACCACGCTGAACACTATCGCAGGCCCTTAGCAACCCTTGCACCTTGGTTGTGGTGTGCCATGCCTACCATTGTGTATTATGCTGTAAACCTGATTTCTATTACGTTGAGATTTTATGACATTTTTATATAATTTCTTTATGTTACAGCTTCCGCACACATGCCCTGCGGTTGTGCTGTGCGTTACTGTGGACATGACATTAAATGTTGTTATTTACGTGTTGTGCATCTTTTCTTATGCCATTGGCTGTGTATTTCGCCATTGGCATATGTTAACGTTGTGATACCTGGGTCTGGCCCTCTTCCATAGCGCCGATGCTCTGTTTGGTAAAATGTAAACCGTGTTTTTTGGTTTACATTTCCGTGGGCTTACGCTACGCCTGCACCACTTCATGAATTGCTATATGCCTTCATTTGCATGGTGCGACACTGCACATGGGGTGATTACCATACCTACGCCGGGGGCTGCGCAGTTCTGGTGTACGCCGGTAGTACACATGGAATTGGATCGTACTTGAATCGCTCGATGGCCATATTTGGAGTTATACCGCCTACGCTATGCCTGCGCCTGGCGCAAGCTTCATGAATCCCGGGGAGTATGTATATATATATATATATATATATATATATATATTGTTGCCCCCATATATGCAAACCCGGTAGTATATGACTGGGAGAAGGAATATATTATCAACACCCATTGGTTTAAATATATATCATGTTATTTTCGTTTTTTAGACGATATTTTTATTTTGTGGAAGGGTGACCTCAACAATTTAGAAATGTTTAGTGAATATATAAATTCTTGTAGTGAACATTTCAAGTTTACTATGAATAAACATGAGGAAACTATATCATATTTAGATGTCCAAATAACACTGAAGGATGGGAAATTTAAGTCCAACATACATAGGAAGAACACATTTAGCAATTCCTATTTACATTTTTCTAGTAATCATCCCTGGGCCCAGAAAAAGAATATTATAAAGGGACAATGTATTCAAGGCAAGGATGACTTCTGAAGTGGAGGACTTGGATAGAGAATTTGCAAAAATCGCATCCTTTTTTATGGAAAGGGGATATCCGAGAGACATGATAGAGGACGTCACAGGGTACGTTAGAAAACAATGGGGAATAAAGTATAAACCTTTATTAGGTGTGGGTTTAGTAACAGGATCAGATGGAGAAGGAAATTGCAATAACAATGAAGAAACATTAAAAAAGTATGGCATGGCATGTGTCCTACAACATAATAACTTTAGTGGAGATATTAGGAAAATTATTCATCATAACTGGAATACTTGAAAGTAGATGACAGAATTTATAAAATAGTGGGGCAGGAGCCACATTTTGTCCTTAGGAAGGGGAATAATATGAAGGCATTGTTGGAAAGGAAAATTGATAAGAAATCAGATTTATTAGAAAGGTGTGGTACCACTAAATGTGGTACTTGCAAACAATGCAAGTATATTATGGAAAGTAAGGAAATTACGTTGTCTAATTACAACAAAACTAGAATATATTACCAGAAAGGGAATTGTAGGTCTATTAATTTGGTATATTTGGCCACCTGTACACAGTGTCCATGTTTTTATGTAGGGAAGACCACCCGGTGTTTAAGGAATAGGATCTACGACCATATGTATAGTATCAAGAAGGAGGATAGTAATAATGCCCTTTGGAAACATCTTAAAGACAACGAAATATGTTCCGGGTTTAAATTTAGAATCTTGGAAGTAGTAAAAATGAACATGAGGGGTGGGGACATAAAAAAGAAAGTGACAAGGAGGTCAGGTGGCAAATTAAATTGAATGCGTCCGTATATCCTGGAATTAATGAACATGTATCAATTAAACCTATTTTAGATATTCAGAACACATGAAAGATGAATTTCTATCATCTTTCTTTATACGAAAGGAATTTTTAATTAATTTTTAAATTTTTAAGTTATTCTTAAGTATTCTGAAGTAATTTTTTAATAATTGCCAAGTATGTATTTATATTTATATATGTATTTATATATGTATTTACATATGTATTTATTTATATGTATTTATTTATATGTATAAGGTATTAATATGTGGTATAGTGATTGAGCACTGTTCTAACCAGGGCAAGGAAGGTAAAAACAAATGGAAATATATGTTTACATATGTATTATGATGAAGGAACTTGTATTTGCACTAGCACTTTAAAAACTAATTGTAGGAAAGTCATGTGACGATGCAAAAGTTTATAATGAGAATGTATGGAGGAAGAAAGGTAGTTCTGATGAAGTCTTAATTAGATGAAAGCGCTTAACTTTTAATTTGTTCGTGTCAATAAAGGAATTACGTTTTATTTTGTAATTGTGGAGTGCTGGTGCTTTGAGAGTCACTTTGGAGCAGACAGTGTGGATTGGTATCGTTGTTAGTTGTTGGCTGTTCCAGTACATTTGATATTTCTGTGGTTGCATTGGCAAGATGGACTCACTCGACGAGTTACCTTCAATTTTTTCCCCTAGACGAGACGAAATTAGGGGGCTTCAGTCCGAAATGGCGATTATGCGAGGAGAACTTACAAGATTGATTGACCTGATGACACAACCTAACCCTATAGTTGAAAACGGCAGATCTGTGACGTCGACGCGTTGTGAGGGCCGTAATGGAGTCCAGAAGGATGTTAGGAGCGTCCGGATGAGTCGAGATGAATTGGAGATTCCAGCCTCTCATGGATCCCGACCGGTGGACAATTCTATGTCAAGAAACGTGTCTGAAGTCGAAGGAAACGGATCGGAGGTGGATTTCAATAAATCAGGGGCGCGACCAAAGAGAACAGTCCCCAAGAAAACATACGCGTTTTCGGCGCTTGAAAAGGGTACAGGTACTGTAAAACAGCCCGTAGTACATCAACACTTTAGAGTTAAAGGGCGGGCAGAATACAATAATTTCTTAGAGGGTCAATTTGACTTTAATGAGAACCCGAAGCCAGCGGATGATAACAATTTCAGTAACAATGTTGCTGGAAGTGAGAAATGTACACTTAAAGATCTCATAGTTATGTTTGGTATGAAATTGAAATTGCTTAAGACATTACAGTTGGACAATAACTATTTAAAGAAGTGTTTGGACAGTGGAGTTGTCCCTATGGGGTTGCGATTTTTCAAGATCCCTATGGGAATAGTAATGGAAGAAAATAACAAAAGGGAATGTAACAAAATGTTTGATGGGTTTGGTTTCACCTTTATGAAGTACATCATGGGGTGTAACGATAATAGAATATGTATGCTACTGGCCGAAATGGATGATTTAAACAACAGTATTGTACATGATTTATTGTTTGATGAATATGAAATTCTATATGATACACAATTCAACTGGGTAGCAAGTGTGACAACTAAACAGTTTGAAAGAAAGTGTAGGAAACTAAAAAGAGATTTAGAACAATACAATAAAGGACAGGCCTACATATGGGAAAAGGGTATAAGAAACTGTTTAAACTGCATAACTACGCTAAAGGGAAATACCAGGGCCGAACGAATGATAGGGAGAACAACACCTATAGTGCTTATAAACAGAAAGGAAAGGTTAGGTACAACAATCGAGCCCCCATTAGTTATAACAACAACAATGATTTTTTAGGGGGAGAAATGGATTGGGAAGATTACCAAACAAGACATTTCAGACAAGGGGGGAGTTTTACCAAAGGGGAAGGGCAACAAAATAATCACACATCCCCGGGAAGTAAAAGGAAATGAGATTATTAAGGTTAATGATGTTACCAGTTCTTATGATAACTTCTTTATTCATAATTATACTGACGTGTCCCTTAGGAAGGAACATTTTACACTTCTGTCTAAGGGGATGAAATTTATTCCATGTGAAAAATTTAATGTGGTTGACAGTATAATAGATGTTATTTGAGAGTCAAATTTGATGGTACAACGGGTAAGGAAATCAATGAATTTCAAATTAAAAGTACGTACACACCACCACTAAACCATTTACTTGACACCTTTGAGAAATTGGTTTTGGAGGACATATACAGGTATAGTAAAAAGAACTATTCTGTTAGGTTTAATTTAACAAAGGAAGAATCAGGTGTACTGAGAGAATTACAAGAGAACGAGGGCATCCGAGTTATGAAACCGGATAAGGGGGGTGGGGTGGTGCTGTATCCCTCCCAAGAATACAGGAACAAAATCAATAGCATCTTATTACACTCTGGAAAGTACATTGTATCCTCAGTTAATGAAGTCAATATAGGGTACCATAAAGTAGACCTACACTTGGAAGACCTACTGATGGAGGGTAGGATTGACACCAATTTATATCAGTTTCTTAAGGTAAAAACTCCTATCATCAGTACAATTGTGGGCATCCCTAAAGTCCATAAAGATTTGAGAGATCCTCCATTGAGGCCTATTATTTCTGGGAGCCAGTCGAAGACTTTTCCATTTGGGAAGGTCATAGATAAATGGTTGAAACCTATTTTAAAGAAAATTCCACATTTGGTATTGGACTCATGGGATTTTCTTGGCAGGCTGGAACCCAGATTAGCTCAAGGGGTAGAATGGTTGGTAACCATGGATGTTGTAGACCTTTTTTCAAATATACCTAGAGAAGAAGGTATGCAAAGACTACAGGAGAGTATAGTGTGGTCTAATTCTGTCACTTGGGATAAAACACTATTGATCATGGAATTTATGGAAGAGGTATTGGCCCACAACTTTATTTGGTATGAAGGGGAATATTACAAACAGTGCAAGGGTGTGGCTATGGGGGCAGCATGTGTCCCCATATACGCAAACCTGGTAGTATATGACTGGGAGAAGGAATATATTATCAACACCCATTGGTTTAAATATATATCATGTTATTTTCATTTTTTAGACGATATTTTTATTTTGTGGAAGGGTGACCTCAACAATTTAGAAATGTTTAGTGAATATATAAATTCTTGTAGTGAACATTTCAAGTTTACTATGAATAAACATGAGGAAACTATATCATATTTAGATGTCCAAATAACACTGAAGGATGGGAAATTTAAGTCCAACATACATAGGAAGAACACATTTAGCAATTCCTATTTACATTTTTCTAGTAATCATCCCTGGGCCCAGAAAAAGAATATTATAAAGGGACAATGTATTCGGGTGGCAAGGATGACTTCTGAAGTGGAGGACTTGGCTAGAGAATTTGCAAAAATCGCATCCTTTTTTATGGAAAGGGGATATCCGAGAGACATGATAGAGGACGTCACAGTGTACGTTAGAAAACAATGGGGAATAAAGTATAAACCTTTATTAGGTGTGGGTTTAGTAACAGGATCAGATGGAGAAGGAAATTGCAATAACAATGAAGAAACATTAAAAAAGTATGGCATGGCATGTGTCCTACAACATAATAACTTTAGTGGAGATATTAGGAAAATTATTCATCATAACTGGAATACTTTGAAAGTAGATGACAGAATTTATAAAATAGTGGGGCAGGAGCCACATTTTGTCCTTAGGAAGGGGAATAATATGAAGGCATTGTTGGAAAGGAAAATTGATAAGAAATCAGATTTATTAGAAAGGTGTGGTACCACTAAATGTGGTACTTGCAAACAATGCAAGTATATTATGGAAAGTAAGGAAATTACGTTGTCTAATTACAACAAAACTAGAATATATTGCCAGAAAGGGAATTGTAGGTCTATTAATTTGGTATATTTGGCCACCTGTACACAGTGTCCATGTTTTTATGTAGGGAAGACCACCCGGTGTTTAAGGAATAGGATCTACGACCATATGTATAGTGTCAAGAAGGAGGATAGTAATAATGCCCTTTGGAAACATCTTAAAGACAACGAAATATGTTCCGGGTTTAAATTTGGAATCTTGGAAGTAGCAAAAATGAACATGAGGGGTGGGGACATAAAAAAGAAAGTTAGTGACAAGGAGGTCAGGTGGCAAATTAAATTGAATGCGTCCGTATATCCTGGAATTAATGAACATGTATCAATTAAACCTATTTTAGATATTCAGAACACATGAAAGATGAATTTCTATCATCTTTCTTTATATGAAAGGAATTTTTAATTAATTTTTAAATTTTTAAGTTATTCTTAAGTATTCTGAAGTAATTTTTTAATAATTGCCAAGTATGTATTTATATTTATATATGTATTTATATATGTATTTACATATGTATTTATTTATATGTATAAGGTATTAATATGTGGTATAGTGATTGAGCACTGTTCTAACCAGGGCAAGGAAGGTAAAAACAAATGGAAATATATGTTTACATATGTATTATGATGAAGGAACTTGTATTTGCAATAGCACTTTAAAAATTAATTGTAGGAAAGTCATGTGACGATGCAAAAGTTTATAATGAGAATGTATGGAGGAAGAAAGGTAGTTCTGATGAAGTCTTAATTAGATGAAAGCGCTTAACTTTTAATTTGTTCGTGTCAATAAAGGAATTACGTTTTATTTTGTAATTGTGGAGTGCTGGTGCTTTGAGAGTTACTTTGGAGCAGACAGTGTGGATTGGTATCGTTGTTAGTTGTTGGCTGTTCCAGTACATTTGATATTTCTGTGGTTGCATTGGCAAGATGGACTCACTCGACGAGTTACCTTCAATTTTTTCCCCTAGACGAGACGAAATTAGGGGGCTTCAGTCCGAAATGGCGATTATGCGAGGAGAACTTACAAGGTTGATTGACCTGATGACACAACCTAACCCTATAGTTGGAAACGGCAGGTCTGTGACATCGACGCGTTGTGAGGGCCGCAATGGAGTCCAGAAGGATGATAGGAGCATCCGGATGAGTCGAGATGAATTGGAGATTCCAGCCTCTCATGGATCCCGACCGGTGGACAATTCTATGTCAAGAAACGTGTCTGGAGTCGAAGGAAACGGATCGGAGGTGGATTTCAATAAATCAGGGGCGCGACCAAAGAGAAAAGTCCCCAAGAAAACGGACGCGTTTTCGGCGCTTGAAAAGGGTACAGGTACTGTAAAACAGCCCGTAGTACATCAACCCTTTAGAGTTAAAGGGCGGGCAGAATACAATAATTTCTTAGAGGGTCAATTTGACTTTAATGAGAACCCGAAGCCAGCGGATGATAACAATTTCAGTAACAATGTTGCTGGAAGTGAGAAATGTACACTTAAAGATCTCATAGTTATGTTTGGTAAGAAATTGAAATTGCTTAAGACATTACAGTTGGACAATAACTATTTAAAAAAGTGTTTGGACAGTGGAGTTGTCCCTATGGGGTTGCGATTTTTCAAGATCCCTATGAGAATAGTAATGGACGAAAATAACAAAAGGGAATGTAACAAAATGTTTGATGGGTTTGGTTTCACCTTTATGAAGTACATCATGGGGTGTAACGATAATAGAATATGTATGCTACTGGCCGAAATGGATGATTTAAACAACAGTATTGTACATGATTTATTGTTTGATGAATATGAAATTCTATATGATACACAATTCAACTGGGTAGGAAGTGTGACAACTAAACAGTTTGAAAGAAAGTGTAGGAAATTAAAAAGAGATTTAGAACAATACAATAAAGGAGAGGCCTATAGATGGGAAAAGGGTATGGGTAAGAAACTGTTTAAACCGTACAACTACGCTAAAGGTAGATACCAGGGTAGAACGAATGGTAGGGATGACAACACTTATGACGCCTATAAACAGAAAGGAAAGATTAGGTACAATAACCGAGCCCCCAATAGTTATAATAACAACTATGATTTTTTAGGGGGAGAAATGGATTGGGAAGACCACCAAACAAGACATTTCAGACAAGGGGGGAGTTTTACCAAAGGGGAAGGGCAACAAAATAATCACACATCCCCGGGAAGTAAAAGGAAATGAGATTATTAAGGTTAATGATGTTACCAGTTCTTATGATAACTTCTTTATTCATAATTATACTGACGTGTCCCTTAGGAAGGAACATTTTACACTTCTGCCTAAGGGGATGAAATTTATTCCATGTGAAAAATTTAATGTGGTTGACAGTATAATAGATGTTATTTGAGAGTCAAATTTGATGGTACAACGGGTAAGGAAATCAATGAATTTCAAATTAAAAGTACGTACACACCACCACTAAACCATTTACTTGACACCTTTGTGAAA
>NC_056738.1:154313727-154318727 GCF_019279795.1 Protopterus annectens | reverse complement strand
TCTCACTGATATACATGACACAGGTGATACACCAGGTATGCATATTTGTAAAAACTGTGTTGTATGCAAATACAGTTTAATCTTTGTCAATGACACTTTCAAACATTGCAACTATACAGTACACTTTTCTAAAGCTTTTCATTGCAATTCTACATTTGTGGTTTATACAGGGATTTGCACATCTTGCTCTAGTTTTTATATTGGGAAAGCCACTAGAAGTTTTTCTGACAGAATTAAAGAACAAATGGGTGCTATTAGGTCATAAAATCTCACTAATGCATTAGCTAAACACAGTATTAACTGCCCTACTTTTGACAAATGTATGTTTTTTCTAGTTGAACAAACCGATTTATTTTTTGGTAACTGTGAACTATTTTTGGAATTCAGAGAGCTGAAGTGGCAACTTTTACCAAACACAGAAGTCCCTCCTGGACTCAATGAAAGCACTAATGTTAAATATGCTTTGAGATGATTTGACTATTCAGTACATCACTGATGCTTATTCATGAGTTCTTTTGAATATTCAGAATGTTATATTTCTAGTAATTAATGTAAATAGCAGCTGTGCAAATTGGTTCAGTTAAAATGTACATATAATTCATTTGGTTTATGGTTCAATCTTTTTATTGATTGCTGTATTAACACATGGCTTTTACTGTATATGTATTACAGTACCATGCATTTTACTGTATTCAGAAGAAGTTCAATTATCTGGAATGTATGAAAGCGCTTAATACATCCAATTCAGTGTCCGTGTCATTTTTTTTTACTAATTCTCATTTATTTTTTATTGTTTAGTATATTTATACACAGTATTAAGGTGCCGTTGAAGTTTTATTACATATATGTGTATATATATATATATATATATATATATATATATATATATATATATATATATATATATATATATATATATATATATATATATATATATATATATATATATATATATATATATATATATACACACATATATAATGTCAACTCAAAATGTTTGTGGAAGACTTGTCAGATAGTATTGGGTTTTTGAAATTTGCAATTGGTAGTCAAGGGGGTGAAGTTTCCTTTCTAGACTTTAATATTTCTATTGACAGGGATAAGAACTGTTTTAAATCTTTTATCCATAGGAGAAATACATTTAGGAATAATTACCTTGATTTTGATAGTTTCACACCCATATTTTATGAAAATAAATGTACTGAAAAGTCAGTTTATCAGAGTGTCTAGATTAACCAGTGATAATATGATTTTCGAGCAAGAGTGTAACTTTCTCTCCCTGTTATTTAGTCAAAAGAATTATCCTTTAGCTTTAATTAACTCAGTCAGAAGTCAAATCACTAATGATAGACTCACTAAATTCAGACCTATTGTAACCAGTGGTTTCACTCCAACACACAATGCACATAGAGATCCTTCTGTTTCTTCATACTCCCTCAGTTTTTTGTTATCTTTGTGTAGTGATTTGTGTGACCTGAGGCACATTTTACAAAATAATTGGAAGATCATATTTTGTGATCCAAACATCTGAACTGGTTTAGGATTAGAACCTATATTCTCATACAAAAGAACGAAGACTTTAAAGGCATTTTTTTGAAAACAAAGATAATCAGTTTTCTTTGACACCTGTTATTAATGTTTCTAAACCCAAAGGTATGCACAAGTGCGGTAAATCAGTGTGTTGTCAACACATTTTTGAAGGTGAATTCTATACGTTTCCTCACTGCAACGTCAAAGTGTCTTTTAACAATTTTTTGGCTGCAATTCCAGCATGGTGGTGTACTTTGCAGTTTGTTCCACATGTTCGAGTTTTTATATAGGTAAAACTGTCCGTAGGTTGAGTGACAGAATAAAGGAACACTACGGAGCTGTCAGGAACAAAGACCATTTCAATGCTCTTAGCATGCACAGTACCTTTTGCACTAATTTCAGATCATTTAAATTCCTGGTGTTGTAACAAATTAAGGTTTTTTGGGGTGGATTCTGACTGTAAGTTACAGGTTCAGGAGCTGAAGTGGCAGTTGCGATTGAAGGCAGAATTTTTTTCAGGGTTAAATGAGTCACCGAATCTTAAATGTGCCTTAACCGTTCTGGGAAAATTACTGAAACCATTTTATGGGCTCCTTTATTTATGGGCTGTTTTTATATTTACATGGCTACTTAGGACTCATTCTAGTGTCTTACACATGTTAAAATACAGGTCAATCTGCTTAGTGCAACTGTACAGTTTTTATTACAGTGATTTTTAGTCTATTATATGTTTAAGCATTCATACATATGCATCATTTTCCCAGTATGTTGTTGTTCACTATTGGTTCTTTCATGCTTTTTATTATTCATGACTTGTACTACTATTGACATACATCTATCCCTTGACATTTGATCCATTCTGAAGAAGTTACGATACTAAATAAAAGGAACTAAATGAAAGCTTAAGGAATTACTGTATTTCTTCACCTCCGTTCATATTTTTTACTTTTTTTGTTTTATCAGAAGTTATGTATGCATTTATTAATCCTTCTTAGAATTTATCGATTTTAATAAGAAAAAGTATTTTTCCGAATCATTTTTTCATGGATCCACTTCCCACAGTTGAAGAAGGCTGTACAAGCCAAAATACACTGAAAAATGGTCAAGGGCAAGCTCATAATACCCTGGATATTAATCTTCACTATGAGGCTGATTACATTGAAAAAACAAATTGAGTGGAATAACTAATCAGAATTGTGAAGATGCTTCTAACTGTTCGGTTTCTGAAGATCATTCACAAATGGAGCTACTGGAATTGTCTACACCCACTATACCAGAAATACTCAATGTTTGGTTAAAAGCACTATAAGAAAGAATGAAGAGACCCAAGGGTTATTATCACAATGTCTTCTTATCTTGAGTAAACTGGGTAAGTCTATTATGACTGGTTCAACTACCATTGGCGTGCACTTCTAATGGTGTTAATTCTGCACACATGCAGAATCTAACTGCTGCCACTCTTGTTTCTGACCCTAGTAACATAGATTCAATGGTCGAGAATGACTCCGTTGTATTACAAACTGTTCAGACTGTGTTTAGTAGTTCATATGTGTTTTCTAACGCAAATGAAGGCTCTACTAACTCATGTAGTCTTAATACGGGGAAAGGAATCATTAGTGATGACAGTTTAAAATAAAAACGGCATTTTTATTGAAGAATTCTCCCCTTTGAAGTCTGGCTCTAACATACTTAAAGTTAACACATTGAACAGTGCCGATAATTCCTATGTGCTTTCCAACCCCAACAATATGAAAAATAATCTATCTAATGCTCCGATGATTTCTTCACAGTGATTTCACTTCAGCAAATCCAAAGAAGTTATTGATTGCAATGTATTCCCACCTAACGACTGTGTTAGAAGTGATTCTATCACCCCTTTAAACCTATGCATTAATCCCCGGTTAAATGTTTTTGATGCTATTATGGGTAACATGCTGGCTAATAAGAGTGTGACTGTGTGTCACTCTTTAAATCCGGTTGATTTTGTATGTTTTAACACCAGGAAAAGCAGTTATTCAGTCAATCACTGTCTCAAAGGCTTTGATGATACTAATGGCTTTTCAGCTGAAAGAGCCGTTAACACAGAGAATACTTCCTTCATTCGAGGGGATAACGGCTCTAACGGTTTGGGTGATACTAACTATGTGATTGGTGTGGGAGCTGTCAACAAAGATGTTTTTTCCTCCAGTCGGAAGGTTAATACTTCAAATAATAAAGATGTTTTTTCCTCCACTCGGGAGGTTAATACTTCAATTAACAAAGATGTTTTTTCCTCCAGTTGGGAGGTTAATACTTCAGATGACAGTAATACTGGTGTCAGAGGTTCGAGGAACACTATCACTCCATTTTATAGCAATTCAACAGAGAGAGAAATACATCGGATGAGGAAGTCAGTCGATTAAACAGAAGGGGACAAGTGGCTGGTGCTTTTAGTTCACATCCAAGTCAAGTTTCAGATTTTTGTAAAGAGGCAGTCTCGGCTCCAATTCCTAATGACAGTTTGGTACAGCCTGTGAGTGCAGCATTTAGTGATAACAATGTTAGACATAATGATAGCCATGGCAAGATAACTGGAAAGAGAGAGATGGCTGGTGCTTCTGTTTTACATCCTAAGCAAGTTTCAGTTTGTTGTGAAGGGGCAGTCTCGGCATCTGTTTCTACTGACACTTTGTTACAGCCTGAAAGTGCAGCATTAAGTGGTGAAAATGTTGTTCATAGGGATTTCCATGGTAATGTAACAGGTCCACCAACAGTTTTGTCTGTAGGTTCTTTTAAGGATGGTATTCACAGTAGTAATCACTTGCTATCAACTACCAAGATTATTAATAGTCTATCACAGAGACATTCTAGAAGAGTTGGTAACCATAATAGTCAGCCTACTGTAATTTCAGCTAACAATTGTGATAATGTGGTTTTTTCCAACAGTTGTGGTATGTCTTCTAACAGATGTGAACTGGTGCAACAAGATCAAGCTAATCTAGTTGGTTATGGTAACTATTCTAGGGGTTTTATTAAAAGCAACGGATGTGAGGCTCGATGTTCACCCATTGTTTATGTAGCAGACACCCATATTCAAGATCCCAATCATGTTTAAGTTCCGCACCCTGTTTGCTATCCTTGCAGCTCTCATGCTAATTCTGAATGAATGGATCTATTAAGTCACAAATCTACAGGCAACCCATTTTTGGTTGATGATGCTGACCTAAATAACCAACAAATGTTTTTGTTGTCTAACTCTGGTAATAATGTGGCATTTGATTGTAAACCTCTCACTATGAAAGTGGAAAGGAAGTTCATGTCTTTTAAAGGTTTAGCGTTGGACATCCAGTTTTTGGAAACGTGTTCAGTTAGGTATTGTTCCAAAAGGTTTACGCATCAATAATTTTCCCAATAGAACCAGGAAGAATTCCCTTTTACATAGGGAGTTAAGCAAGGTTTATAATGAGGCTGGTTTAAAAGCTCTTAGGGTC
>NC_056738.1:154301227-154303727 GCF_019279795.1 Protopterus annectens | reverse complement strand
AGGGACCACTGTTGCTGTATGCCACTCTTTGGGTACATATCCTGTAGTAAGGCTAAGATTGAACAGTAGTTTTATGTTTGGGTTTAGCTCTTCTTGGAGTTCATGTAGGACGCAGCCCGGGACACCATCTGGTCCCATTGATGCTGTGTTTTTTGCTTTGGAGAGGCCGACTCTTACCTGAGCATCTGAGATGTCAGGGGGGCAGCACTCTGTTGGTTTAGATATTTGCCCTTTTGGTGGGGAGGGGGGGGAGAAGTTTGCACTGAACCTGTCAGCTAGGATGTTGGCAATGTCTGTGGGCTCGGTGTATTTTTTGTCATTTTGGACTAATTCTGAGCATATCTGGGAATTCCCACCCAGGTTCCTAACATAACTAAAAGAAAGCCTTGTGATTATCCTTAGTGTCCTGTGCAATTTTTCTCTCGAAGCTGGCCTTAGACGATTTTATGAGTGCCCGTAGTTTTTTGCTAATACTGATCAGAGATGCCGTCCCTTTTTGGGATTTTGCTCTATCATGTAGTAGCTTCCTCCTTCTATTGTATAGTTTGTTTATGGCTGGGGTCCACCAGACAGGACGTCTGCCTTTGGAGGATTGGGTCTTGGTTTTATTTGGGATTGCATGATCCATGCATTCCTGAAGGTGTTCATAGAATGCGTTTATAAAGGATTCTGCGGTCTGGGTCGTATTTTCCACAGGCCGGGGCTTTGAAGGATTTCGCCTGGGTTTTGAGGCGTGTGAAATTAGAAGTTTTTCACTGTGGTTTTCTGGGCAGGGGGTGGGGTCGGGATGTGAATATCCAGTGAGATTAGTTTATGGTCTGATCTTACCAGTGAGGGATACACATCTGGTCTGGAGCATAGTGTCCCCATGTTGGTGATGATCAGGTCCAGTATGTTTTCCCCTCTTGTGGGAGTGGTAACAAGTTGTTCCATAGCATTTGAGTATATAAATTCTAGGAACCTTTGGGCTAGGGTGTTGGAGCTAGAGTAATGCTCCCAGTCTATGTTTGGGTAGTTGAAGTCGTCCAATATAATGGTGTTTGGAGAGACCTTCATATTTCCAGTATTCTCAGGTAGGCTGTGTGGGGTTCCTGTGTTTGGGAGGGTGGTCTGTAGCAGGCTATAAACTGGAAGGCAGTTTTAACCACAGTTAGCTGCACATGGATAGTCCCTGATGCTTTGTGCTGTGCCACCAACCTGGAGGTGTGGGTATCTTTGACGAATATTGATACTCCCCCTCCTTTTGTGGTTCGGTCCAAGTTTTGGGGCTGAAAAGCATGGTATGAGGTATAACCTGGTAGTGCTGGGATGCTCTCGGGAGCCTTGGACCAGGTTTCTGTTACTGCACAGATATCGATGTTCTCCATGCTAAGGAGAGTTTCGAGTGCGTGCATCTTGAGGTTTAGACTTCTGGCATTGAGTAGCATTATTCTTAGTTTCTTATCCCTTGTGATACCTATGGAGGTGGGTTTGTCTTTTGAGCCTTGCCTAAAAAAGGCACTATGGGGTTAGCAAGAGCCTTTGCCAATATCCGAAAGCCCTGGGGTGACAGATGCAAGCCGTCCCTAGCAAAGAATCGTGGCTTGTCGAGCATGTCATCCCAGGCTGACAGGCATTGGATCCCCCTTGAATGACACCAACACTTAAGCCAATTGTTGAAATTGATCATCTTGTCTTCATATTGTGGCATCATTTTTGGTGAGGGTAAGATGCTACTCAAGGTCAGGGTCATACCGGCCTGGGCTACATGCTCAGAGAGCTCCTCTATGTCTCTTTTCATGTAGTCCAGCGAGGTACGTCTCAGGTCATTCACACCAGCATGGAAAATGACTGAGTCATATTTGTACTTGCCTTGGAGTGACCTGAGTGCTTGTGTTATGTGGCGGATCCTAGCGCCCGACAGACAGCTCACCGTGACCTTCTCCTTGTTCAGCCTGGTGAGCGGGACGTCAATGTGCCTGACGATAGTCACCTATTACAAGTGTATCAGGTGTGTTGTTTAGCCTTAAGGGCTGTGACTGTTCGGCACACTGGCTTTGTGAGCTATGTGTTGCCGCGTGTTTTGTTTTGGGGTAGCGGTTGCTTGGGTGTCTGCTTTGGAGGTCTCTGCTGCTTAGGCAGATTTTTATTTAGAGCCTCCAAGTATGTTTTTGTGTGTTTATGTGTTTGGTTTGTTGTCGTGGTAGGTCTATGTGAGACTGGAATTGTAGTGAGTGTGGTTTCCTTCTCCTCCTGACTGGTTACACCAGTACTGAGTTGAGACAGCTTAGCCTCCAGTTTGGCTATATGGTTGCATCTCTCACATGTGTTGGAATTTGTTGGGAGGAGGAGAGGGTTGTCTGTGTACATGAGGCAGTTGTAACATTGCCTCAAGATTCCCAGATTCACCAGCTGGACTGGAGAGGAGATTGACAACTGACCTTTGGACATGCTAGAATAGTATTGGGAATTCCTTTATAATTGAAAAAGGGCCAGTGGGGAACAAGGCACTCAAGGGAGT
>NC_056738.1:154193727-154296227 GCF_019279795.1 Protopterus annectens | reverse complement strand
ATTAAATCCCAAGAAATGCATAATAGTATCCTTTGGGAAGTCATCCATCCCTGGTAACTCTCATATTGACAACACACCCTTAAGAGTTGACCCAGTAGTCAGGGACTTAGGGACACACATATATAGTAATCTAGCCTTTGATCATCACGTGTTTGCAGTGGTGAGGAAATCATTCTATGTTGCACAACTTATAAACAAAGGTATGGCATCCAAGTCCAAGAAAGTCATTGTTCCACTGTATTCGGCATTCATCAGATCTGTCATTGAGTACAATGCCCCCTTTGGTATGAACTTGACCAGGCATATCCAACAACTAGAACGTCCACAGAGGTTTCTCACAAAAAGAATACAGGGCATAAGTAATTTGTCCTATGCAGACCGCCTCAAAGCCCTATCCCTCTATTCTGTTTCCTACAGGCTTTTGAGGGGGGAGATCTATGCCTGCCATACAGGGCATTATCAGACCCCACTCTGATGTACCTTCTGCATATCCACAAAACAAACAGTTGCAAAATTACCCATTCCAAAGACTTAAACCTTGCCTGTGATATAAATAGGACCTGCTGGAAAGATGGGTATGTATCCCAGCGACTACCCTGTCTATGGAACAGGCATCCCATCCATGTGAAGCAGAGTTTCTCCCTAACCCAATTCAAGTGCAGTTTGGACAATTGGATGGGAAACTGGAAATTCATCCCTGGTTTGGCACCTATGTCTCTAATGCAAACAGGTAACCTGTAAATGGTTCATCTCCCAGGACCATGCTTACACTTATCAAGGGTATCCGAACTTGTCAGATATTTGGGATGCATGGCTAGGCTTAAAAAGGCCCTTGTGATCGTTAGCCTACTAAACACCTATGAACTTATGAAACTAGCATCTTAAGAATTGCTGTTTGCTTAGAAGGGTCATCATAAGCCTGAACTACTGAACAAATGACCAATATAAGTGACTTCTCGTAGCCTGACTTTGTATTTCTGTGAGTTGAGCTTAAGATTCACTTGACACCTTTATCTTCATAAAGCTCTTAAAATGACTACATAAAGCTGAATACTCATTTGCATGAAGTCTAACTATACTAGTAGTTATACTCTTTAATAAATTGTTTATATCAACTGCATTTTATGTACAATCAGTAGCTGACTACATATAACTGTTACTAAATCTTGATTCCCCAGTATAATATTCCAATCATGTCTTATAGCTTCTTTAATATTTTCTGAATCTACTGACATTTCTAGTGTAAATACTGAATTATATTTTTGTATTTTCATCTCTATTATATTCCTTTGGTGCTACTGATAATTTCTTCAGCAGCATTTCTTAACAATTCATCAGAATATCCTCCTTTATTATACATGTCCACTATTATATTTATTTCAATATTAAAATGAACTCTTTTAGTAGTTAATCTAGAGGCTTCTATCATTTGGATTCTGTGTATGTTATATTATAGAAATGTAAGATGCCCATTCTTATAATGCACATAATTACTTTGTGAATCCATTGTGGAATTCATCTGAAGAGAAAATCAATGTCTACTGTTGTAAGCATCTCAGTTCCTTTTGTTTCAAACTACTGTAATTTATCTAACAAATCCAATGAATCTTGAATGGAGAAATCCAAAATTTTAATCAACAGATTAAGGTGCCTATCCAAATATCTAGTAATATGTTCTGTAATATTCCCATTAGCTACCAAAAATAGGTCTAAATGGTGGATTATTACCGTCTTTTTGCAGCTTTAACCTTTAACTTGGGGTTGAGTCCTGTTAAGAAGGCAAATGTATCAAAATCTATACATGCCTGTGTAAACCAAATCCAGCATAATATTATGTATATGTTTATAACTGTTACGTATTTCTACTAAAGAAACTAATTTATGTTATTTTTCATTCTTATATAACTTACTCATGGAAGCACAATACTTTTCATGAGTCCTAATTACCATACCTCCATGTTTATCAGTCCTCATAAATCTAAAGTTAATCATAGCTAGAAGTGCAAATTCCTCCCTTTCATGCTTGTTCAAATTGTAAAACCTAGATTTATTCTTCTAACTTAAACATTTCTTATACCTTCATCAGTGTTGCATAAAAACGTATACAGTGTATCTGACGAGGGAGGATTATGTTTACTAGGTTTAGAAAACATTTCTTTTGGGCATGGCTGCATTATATAATATCTATTCAGGATTCATTTTTTACATACAATCTTAAATCAGTTAGCATTTACGCTTTGCTATTGTATGCTTCTGAGTTTTTTTTTTAACTGAGAAAAAGTGCTGTAGTTATATAAGAATCAATCAAGTCATAATGAAAATGATCAATATTTCTGAACTCTTTTCAAGCTGTAATAAAAAAGGGTTAACCGTGAAAGCATTTTTCACTTGAAAAGTATAGCACTCCAACTACTAAACCAGGAGACATAAACAACAGGACAAATCACCTTGCTTTGAAAATGCTCACTATGTTTGCCAATTAAAAATACATATTTTCTAAGTTGATAAGACTAATTCTAATATGTCAAACCTATAACACGTAAGTTGAAGGCACATGTTTGCTTTAAGTAAATTTTATTGAGGTTTTAATGCTGAAATATAATCTTCAAGTATACATCTGTCTTCTCCTTATATAGAAATATTTGTGAAATTAGCGTAATATTCTGAAATTAAAAATAGCCCTGATATGTGCCCCATTCCCCCAGAAACATTTTCCTCTTATTAGATTCTTTGCAATCTTATCTGTTGTCGCTTCCTCCTCCTAGCCCTGACTGCCCTCCCTAACCTCCATCTCTCCACACAAGTCAAAACAAACTATTTAACCCTATGATTTTTTTGCCCTTAATTTGCTCTCCCTCCTTATTCTTCTAACCCCCGTTATGTCATCACTCTTCACTTTCTTCAAATTCTTCAGTATGCAACTCTTTCCCTACCTTGCCATAACTAAACTGTTGTTCTTTACATTTTGTACCATCTTCTCATACCATTATCCAGGCTAAATAAATCTGTAACTCATTATATCACCTTCTGTCTTCCAAGTCTTCCTCCCCACTCTTGCTAAATTAAATTGTAATCTCTCAACAGACATTCAAATTCCCCAGACATTTGTATCATCCATACCCTCCCTTTCTCATGCCATCAGTATTCATGTCTCAGTTTCTTCCCTTCTGTTCCAGCCTTGTGGTAGTATTGACTCACCTTTTAGTGACTCTGATCTTTGATCTTCTGTTGTTCCCATTCTCTTTATCATCTTGCATGTTTCTAAAACCTCTTGCTATTAACCCACCTTACACACAACTTATTCTACAGTGTTTCATCTGTCCTCCAGCTTTATCAATCTTGCTTTTTAGCTACTTTACTATTTATTGCTGTCTACACCCATGTTGTTGTTTTCTCCAATTATTCAAATTGTCTCTTTAGTTTTGAACTCATTGCCCCCTGATAGCTCTCTTCACTGTGTTCCTTCCATTTTATTTTATTGTAGTACATTATCTCCATTCCCTTTCCCTTAAGCCATGCTATTGTCTTACATCCTCTAGTAAACTTTATTTTCCTCCATGCCTGTATTTTCCATATATTTATGTTTTCCTTTTATTGACCAAGGTGGTCTGACTGAGCTTTGGTAGTCTTTTTCAGCTGAAGCATGGAGAGAAAAGCTCCAGCAGCAAAATAGGCATTTTTATTCAAGAGAAAAAGTATAAACTTTAAAGTTACAACAGAGCCATACATAACTGAAAGGTAGCTATACTGGAAAAATATATGCAATCAGTAAAATATAGTCATTACATATAAATACTAGACAATTTGGCATGCACGGTGAGGTTTAAAATGTCAAATTACAATTTTGCATTTATGGGCAGGAGAAATAACAAAGAGGTGGTGTGGATGATATTAACAGAATGTTGAGAGGTTGTGTTGAGCGTAGAAAGCAGAAAGTAGGTGAGGAAAGGTGAATAATATGTACATTTATTAACTAATATGGCAAAAAAGAAAGTTGTAGTGAAGTTGATATAGATGGAAAATGTGTCAGATGGTAAGCAGAGACACCAGAACTGGCATTTATGGTAAAGCAATAAAGGACAGTAGGACATTTACATTGAGAATTTGCTTTTTTGCTGCATATAGAGGTAATGAAGGTATGCAAGGGTCAGGGTAATCTAAAGTGGGAAAGTGCAAGAACAGAGACAAGTTTGTTAAAAATGTTTTAACAAGTTTTTGAATCTGGATAGATCGGTTTGTTGCCTGATGGTGGTAAGGATAGAATTCCAGATTTCAGAACGATAATTTGAGTACAGGGACAGAGCAGCAGAGTTGTGGGTTTAAGTTATGGTTAATGAGAACTTCTATGTGGGGAGTAGTGATTGTGTACAGGCGTAAGGTTCCACTAAGGCTAGTAGTGCAGGATAGTTTTGAAGTTTGTAGATTTTATTGTGAACAGTTGTTAACCTAGTTCCAGAGAGATAGTGTGGAAGTTCTGGCCAGCCTAACTGTTTTAAGGCTAAGCAGTGGTGGGATTTAGCTATCTTGTTATAGCATTGCTCAGTTTTTGTTAGAAGAGATTGCTGAAGGCTGTTGTAGATGGGACAGCATACAGTGATGAAAGTAGGAGATATGCAGAGGCTTTTTTTCTCATTGCTAGTTAAAAATTGTTAGTTATGAAATAGGAGTTCATTTTTTTTGTCAATTTTCTTAATAATTTGCTGTATTTGAAAATTAAACCATTAAGTAGTTATCTATAATGACAACAATTAGGTTTGTGTAGGACCAAGTACAATAGGTGTGCTGTTTTGATAAGATGATAGGGAAGTTATTTTTTTTTGTATAAGACCACAGATTTTGGTGTGGAAAACAATGCAGTAGACAGTCAATTATCAGAAACGTTGATTATCCAAATGCAACCTTCCAAAGTTTTTGGGTAGGAAAAAATCATAAAGTCTGAATATGGAAATGTTATATGTATTATGTGTGTGTTTTTTGAGCTTGTAGCTTGCTCTTGTGTAAAAAAATATTCTTTATTGTCCACTGGAATCACGGAATGGTTGAAAAGCATGATGAAAAAAGCAAGGTAGTTCTTTATCCAGTTGAGTGTATGTTTGATTATTTGAACTACCCTAGGTCCCAATTAGTTCAGATAATTGACTCTATTGTAACTTTGTTTTCTTAGCATTCAGCAGGATGCCTGAATTGCTAAGCAGGGTTTCTATAGAAGAAAATGCTTTTTGTTTTTTTTTTTTCATGAAGTTCTTGGACGGACTTAGCTGTGGTTATCAGTGTAGCATTATTAACCTATTGAATAATAGTTGTGTCATTAGTTGCAGTGTAAAGGTCATTAATAAAAATGTTAGAGTATGGGTCCCAAGACAGCCTTGTGGAACTCTAACTGAGATGGATAAGAATGTTGATAGTTCTTTCTGTTGTGTTACTGCCTGTAGCCTGTTAGAATGGGGTTGTCAAGATCAAGTGAAGATAGTCTGTGGAGAGAAATTTGATGTTATATAATGTCAAACACCTTAGATAAGTCAGGGAATAGAGAGGAAACAAAGTTTTCAGAGTCCCTGTGAAAGTTGATATGGTGGGTGAAATTAAGGAGACCTGTAGTAGTGCTTTGGTATGGTCTGATTCTTAACAACTTGCTCTCTTATGCCCAATAATCTCTTTAAGTGTTTCAGAAGTTGAGACTATATATATTTTTCAAGGAATTTGTAATAATGGAGTAAGAATGGCTATAGGGCAGTGATTACAAAATTCAGTGCAGTGTCCTAATTTCTGTAAGTGAATAATTAGCGACTTTTTCCAGATAATAGGTGCATAGGTTTCTTAGCAAGATCTGTTTATGATGATAGAGACAGGGTAAGCTAAAGAGTCAATAGCCATGTTAATGCATTCTGAGTGAAGATTATCAGCAGAGGTTGATGTGTCTTTTAGCTTATAAAGTAGTTTTTTGATAGTAGAGATGGGAACTGGGTTGATATAGAAGACATGGATATTACAGGATAGTTCTATTGAGTGGCTTGGGGGTAGGTGAATGGTTGTTTATAAGGGAGGTGACTGAATGAATGACATGTGAGTTGAGATGGTTAGAAATAGGTTTGGTATGGTTTGTGGTAGTAAGAGCTTGTTGAGCTGGGTGACCTGGATTTAACAAATTGTTAATGGAGGATCAGGATTGTTTGGGGTTCTCAGTGCAATTATGTTGGATTGAGGTACAGTGATTTTATTAAATCCGATCTGATTGATTTTTGGTGCAGTTGTGGAGCTCTCTGAAGTTTTAGAGACTGGCTTCTGTTTTATTACGAAGCTAAGATTTCCAGGCTTTGTCTCTGGCTCTCATAAGTTGCTTAGCATTTTTTGTGAGCCATGGTTCAAGGCTGAATTTGACTCTTTTTAATCTGTCTGGGGCTAACTGGTCTAATATAGTGAGAAAGGTATCACTAAAATATGCAAGTGCTTCATCCAGAGAGAACGTTTTTAGTAGATGCCATTTGCAAGCTTTCAGTATTTCTGTGAATGTATCTTTGTTAAAGTGAGCTAAGCTGTGGATAGTGTTATAGTGGTGATTCTTCTGGGAGTGAATTGTCATTTCTGAAGAAAGATTGGGAGGTTATCACTCATAAAGTCTGGGAGGGTACCAGAGGAATTAATTTTACTTGAGTCACATATGATAGCCCAGTCTAGAATAGAAGATCTACTGGATTGCTTGCTACATCTGTTTGAGGTGGCACTGAGTTGTGAGAAGTATACGTTTATGGCAGAGGTGAGGTTAAGGGTGGAAATAGATTGCCAATTAATCACCTAGGATAATGGATTCTTGGTTGATATTTGTAAATAGCCAAGATAGCAAATTGTCTAAAGCTGAGTTGTTGTTGTCTGTGGGAATGTAAACAGTGGGGAGGGATAGATACTTTTATAATCATCATTTTTAAGCAAGAAAGGAATATTTTAGCATTTTGCAGATAGATTATGGTGAGAGTAACAGGTTTTGGTAAAAAGTAAAATACTGCAGTTGTGCAGTGTAACTCAAGCATACGGTTTGTGTATTTTATTGTATATGCTTTGACAGTTCATATGATGAAGGAAAAGTCAGGGGGTGGGGTGATTGAATGAAAGCTCTTAAACTGAGGAAAGTGGTGCTGAGGAGATATTAAACTGAGGTGAAGTGGTGTTGGGCTGATACTCAGAGAGAGTGAAGGGATGAGTAGTAGCCCTGGATTTGGTTGGATATCACCAGAGGGGATTAATGATTTGGCAAAGTTTGGGTAAAGGATGGGATATTTGGGCTTGTATCTAGGTTTAAACCCAATGTTAAACATGTAGGAGTTAAGTAGTTTGTAGGAAATTTTGTGTAGGAGATATAAGAGTGTGGAAAAAGGTGAGGGAAGAAGGTACAGAAAATGTGGTTTGTTTGGGAGTAGAGATCCTTAATGTAGGTGTTATGTATGCAAGAGTGGAGATATGTGTTTTGTGTAACAAGGAGTGGTATGCAGTAAGATGAGAGAGATGGGAGCAACACAGAGAGGAGGATGCTACTGCACAATTTGTAGTAGTGAGTACAGAAGCAGGAGATCAGAGAGTGGAAGTGTTTTTTATTGAAGTGGAATGAATGTAAAAGCAGAGAAGTGGAGAGTATAGCTGGGAGCTTTCTCATAGGTTAGAGTTAGATTATGATGGAGAAAGAGAGATGTTAGGGCATACAGGAGCTGTATCTGAGGCTTTGAGGTACACTAATAGGGGGAAATATAATGAAGGAATTTAGGGAGGGTTTGGCATTAGATGTGAAAGTGTGTAATTCAAGGGAACTAGAGTGTTGAGAAGTACAAGAAAAAGTACTGCCTGACAAAAGGTGAGGGAGTTGGGTAAGGGATAGGATTCTTCTTCTTCTTCTTTTGGCTTTTCCCAGTTAGGGGTCACAACAGTGGATCACCTGTCCGCTCATAACTGGCAGTAGAGTTTTACAGTGTCGAGTTGCCAGCCCTGGTGCCCAACCTTCCACGGAAGGCACACACACACACTCACTCGCATCTAGGGCCAATTTAGAGTGTCCAATCCACCTACAGCATGTCTTTGAGATGTGGGAGGAAACCAGAGCACCCAGAGGAAACCCATGCGACCACAGGGAGGACATGCAGACTCCCCAGCCGAGGATCAAACCAGAGAACCTCTTGCTGTGAGGTGACAACGGTAACTGCTGCACCACCGTGGCCACCCACAGTTCAATGAACTCTGGGTTTATTGGTCTCCGCAAATTGCAATTTTGTTCTCTTAAACTATAATTATCCCCTCATAGCTAATGAACAGTACCCTCACTGCCATATTACTTTTTCTATCACATTTAGCCAAAAAATCCATCATACATTATCTTCCCTTAATCCTATCCCTTACCCTGGGTACACTTTAGGCCTCGCCCCTACAGCTACATTGTGAATTTTACATTCCTCACCCGGCTGCTCTTCAGTTAAGGTCGTATTATTCTGCTCGCATTGATCCACGGTCGTTCTCGGCCATACAAATACATGGCCCGCCTTAAAATCATTTCTATCCCATTCCAGCGTGCTTAATTTCTGTCTTACTAATCTTTTCTCAAATAATGCCACTGAGTCAGCTACATTTTTGAGTTTTTCAAGCACTAGATCTTTAGGGTAGTTTTTATATAGGTTTTGTTGTTGTTCACTGATTTTATCCATAACGAGGCCCTCTTCACTATCAGCATTATCAATGAGAAGGCAAATGTAGTTGAAACTCAACTCTAAGTTCAATTGTTGCCCTTTAAGTAACAGTTCTGGTTGCCATTCACCTTGGTTCGGCATCTTCAATATTCTTAACCTCCGTGGCACCACTTTGTATTTAAGACATGCTTCTAAGTGGTGTCACTCTGCTTGCACTCTTTTAATTTTATATAAATTATCCTCTACCTGGTGTATTTCCCTAATAAATGTTGGAAAGTCAATTTCATCATTCATTGGTGAACTGGTACTATTGATGTTAACTTTGTTCAACAAAGGGTTTGCCTTCCGTTTGGCATAACCCATGAAGTCATTTTGTATATTGTCAGTATTAGTATTACTTATTGCAGATATACCTTCCGAGCTGTTGGTGTTCACTGCTCCAGCTTCACTCGTACCTGCCATCGTCTCCAGTTGTTGGTCATCGAAATTAAATCCACACACAAGCACCAAGAAACAAACTGGAGAAATGTATCCCCAAAGAATAATCCACAAGAAATATATTATACACAAAAGTCCGGGGATCATAGATCAGGCAGAAGAATACTCAAAATAATCCTGTAATAAGAAAACAGTTTAAAAACTCAGCTTTATTGCAGTAGGTAAGCGCTTTCATGGGAATACCTCCCACTTCATCAGACCATAAAAACATAAAATTCCTGCTTCCTTTTATAAGAAGCAATTTACTTAGCAATCACTAATTGGATATTGAGCATGCATTCATCTTAAAGATGTATTCTACTATCTACCATTCACTATGCATTGTTGATACCTTGTACTGGCCACCAACATTAAGCCTTTTCTAAAACGATGTTTTAGATTATAATCACAGTGAACATTGGCTAACGCCATCAGTACAAGCTCATTAATAAGTATTTTGTTATTTGTACTTGAATTAATTTTTACATAAAATATTTTATATAAAACATTTTTATATATACTTATAAAAACTCACATGTATAATGCTTATATTCAACATTTTAGTAACCACTTATAAAAGATTAACCTTCCAACTGTTAATTGCAAATGCTCTTTAAACAAAAACAAATTGTTGACTATACTTTAAAAATGAAATGTTACATGAATATTTGACACAAGAAGGAACATATACAGCCGGTAAGGTGGAACTTATATGTCTACTAATGGAACAGGTTCTAGTAAACAACATAATGATATTTAACCATAACATTTATAGTCAAATAGAAGGAGTAGCCATGGGCACGTCTAGTCGAACAGTTACGCAAACATAGTGATGGCTAACTGGGAAAAGAAAAATGTTGCAGATGGAAGATGGCAGCAGATTAGATTTTACAAATGCTTTATAGATGACCTCTTCCTGTTGTGGCAGGGTACTGAATTAGAGTTAATAGGCTTCCATGCGAGTTTAAATGAAAGTACAACTTTCTTGAAATTTGAGATGAATTACTCGAATAATACAGTCAACTTTCTTGATGTGACAGTAAGTAGGGACCCACAAGGGAGCTTCTTGACTCAAGTATATAGGAAAGAGTGTTATAAGAACACATATGTACACCGAAGAAGCATGCACCCCCAACACATCTTTAAAAATGTAATAAGAGGCCAAGCACTCAGGATTTCTAGATTAACAGCTGAAGAAGCAACATTTGAACAAGAAGTGATAGACTTGAGTGACAAGTTTATACAGAGGGGGTATAATGAGAGTGAAGTAAGGAAAGTAATGACTGAAGTTAAGACCCTAAGACCCACTAAGGGCAAGCCCTACTTTTCACAGGGAGGGCGTCAAATAGTGGAGGATACAGGAACACATTGCATTAATAACTTAAAGATATTGACTGAATACACTACAGATATCAAAATAATGAAAGATACTGTGAGGAAATACTGGCCTATACTCACAAGTGACTCACGTATTAGAGAGTTAGTGGGAGAAGAACCTGAATTTTGTTATAGGAACAAAAAGTCATTGAAGAGACATCTATGCTATGGTAAACATGTGTACCACAGTGCAGATGACCATATAAGAACAGTATCATGTGGTAATTATAACCAGTGTAAATGGAGAGACGATAGTAATAGATTCAAACACCCTGATACTGGTATAGAACATGTATTTAAAGTCTCAGCTAGTTGTACCACCCAAAATATAGTGTACCTAGCAATTTGTAATGTATGTTCAAGTTACTATATAGGAAAAACCAACAGGGAGTTCAGAACGAGAATAAGGGAACATTTGTTAAGTATAAGAAACTCAGCCAAACCAACGCACTGGCCAAGCATGTGTTAACTGAGGGCCTTACACACACTTTCCGCTTCATTGTCATCTAAGTAGTTAGAGAGAGTGAGAGGGGAGGTGATATAATTAACAAGACGGAGACGTCAGAGGTAAGGTGGATAGTTAGGTTAAGGGGTAATAAAGTAAAGGACTTAACAATAGGATCCCTATAAAGCCCATATTAAAGAACAGGTCCTTACATTAAAGAAGAAGTAGATTATATTGTTGAACAGGAAATCAAGCCCTCACAAATAGCAGTATCAACCACCACACAGTTGCATTAGGAATGTACACATTTTAAAGTATAGTCAACAATTTGTTTTTGTTTAAAGAGCATTTGTAATTAACAGTTGGAAGGTTACTCTTTTATAAGTGGTTACTAAAATGTTGAAAATAAGAATTATACATGTGAGTTTTTATAAGTATATATAAAAATGTTTTATATAAAATATTTTATGTAAAAATTAATTCAAGTACAAATAACAAAATACTTATTAATGAGCTCGTACTGATGGCGTTACCAATGATCACTGTGATTATAATCTAAAACATCATTTGTTTTTATGGTCTGATGAAGTGGAAGGTATTCCCATGAAAGCGCTTACCTACTGCAATAAAGCTGAGTTTTTAAACTGCATACAACAAGTCTGTGATTGAACGTGTTTTCGTATTACAGGATTATTTTGAGTATTCTTCTGCCTGGTGTATGATCCCCGGACTTTTGTGTGTAATATATTTCTTGTGGATTATTCTTTGGGGATACATTTCTCCAGTTTGTTTCTTGGTGCTTGTGTGTGGTTTTATTTAAAGACCCCTCCACTGTGCTCTGACACCTATGAAATTATTAAATATCATTCCCTTTTCCGATTTCTTATTTAATGTTTGCTTTTTCCATATCTGCACATCAACATCAGCCTGCCTATCACACTGCCTTCATTGCCCCATACCATATCAATCCTACCTTCTCTCTTTCAACTTCCTTTTCTTCCAGCTCTCAGTCTGCTATTATCCACATCTCTTTATTACTCCTTCCATACCTCATCTTATGTCTAGCCTGTCTCCAACATCATATAACGCATTCTGAGGAAGCAAAATTGTCAAACCTGGTATCTGTCACATTTAGGGAGGTTAATGTTTCTTTATCTATGTTCAGTGCTATTTTCACATATTTTTTACTTTAAACTGGTTTACAACCAACATGGAATGTTTGTTTATTTCTGTTTAATGTCTGTGGTGATTGGATCAATCCATCTTTATCCACTAGGTTTTTTAAACTATGATATTTTTATTTTATTTTTTTTATATTTCAGTTGAGATAAAACATTTTTAAAATGTTTTAATGGCTATACATAGAATATGTTTGTTTGAAAGTTTGTATAAATTGCGTTTTTCTACTTTTTTAGTTCCCAGTCTCCATGCAGACAAGGCTCTATTCCTGTACCTGTAATTGTGAGTCCTGGAATTATGGAAAAGCAGTGACACTAAAGGAAATGATGACAACTCATGTTTTCCTTTAAAATTATTTTTACAGGGGGGAATTCTCTTTGCACTCGCACACTCCTTGCTACTTATATAAGACTGCTATACCTCAGAGAAAAGGGAATATTCTGAAACACAGTTCACAGGTTCTAGCTAGACTTGCAGTCCAGGGGACCATTGAGGAGCCTAGCCCAAATCTCCAGCTGCCAACAAGGATTGTCTATCTAAGTGACTTGCTTAAGGTCACACAGTAGACAAATGAGAACCAAGGGACTCTATCCCTGTACCACAGGAACTACAGCTCACAACTTTATTTCTCTGAACCAACAGCCAGACTTAGACATAACAGCGATCTTGGACTTAGTATATGTAAGTCCCATTTTCTGCAGATTCAGTTTCGCTGTTCTGTGACACAATTTAAAGTGTTACCTGCAGACCATCCGGCTGTCTTTCCCAGCCTCTCAGTTGACCCTTTATTCCCCAGCTGCAGGAGCATTATGGCCCATTCTTTCCTCTGTGGTCAGATCTGACTAAACCAGGTGAAGAAGCCGTCATCTGTGCATCAGGCATCAGGTTTACCCCCACCACCACACACTTAACCCCTCCTTGCAAGCTCTACAGTTGCTGCTGTCAGATGACTCTTGTGTACTTCCATATATGCCAATTCCCTTTCATGCTTGTATCATTGGGTTGGCTGATACAGCTGGTGACAACTACAGGTGCCACCATGCTCCCTATTAGGATGGGTGAGAGGGAAACATTTAGTCACTGCTATCATCCTCCTCCCAGTCCCTCCAGTGCCCATGCACTTATCAAATATGGGTCATCTGGGATGGAAATCATTGTTGCATCCCTCTATTCCATGGCATCAGGCAATTAACCTGTCTTTATTTTGTACAGTAAAGTCTTCTGTTTTCTTGTCATTTGGTTTGGTAGTTTTTTTATGTAATTGCTGCTAACCTTCACTTCGTATAGCTGGTTCACTTCTGTCAAGCATGTAGGCTTTTCTTCTTTCTTTCTTCGCCATCTTCTCTTTAGCATGTTTGACACTCCATACCTCACATTCTAGTTCATCACATGCAAATCAATGTTATTCCTTTTTGTCAACTCTCCAGACTTCATTTTCATTTTCTTTCTTCCTTATCACCTATCCTATTTTTCTTCCCTCTGCATCCTTGTATTTCTGTCTCACTATGTCCTTAAGCAAGATGTGCTAGAAAAGCCTCCATCTGTACCATCCTCTGCGTCACTCCTATGGCAAGCCTATCTTATCAGTATCACCAAATAGCTTGCTGCCCGACTTCTAACTCTGTCATCAGACAGAAGTATTCCTCCTTCATGCTTTTCTTGTTCCTCTGCCCCTTTACCCCATCATCATCATCTTCTGCCTTTTTATTGCCTTTTATCTCCCTCCTTCATTACCAGCTATGGTAAGTTCATAAAGGAGAATTTAATACATGTTCTGAGATGATAACTAAATACGTATATTTGCACAAATGTGAGCATTGTTAAGCACAGACACTCACTGCATTATACTCTTCCAAGTGTGGTGTCTTATGAATAAAATGCACATATAATGCAGCATATAAGAAAATATATAACTGATAGGAACATTCATTTTGTTTAACAAACTTTTCAACACTCTCATTTCTTCTGCCTACTACATGCACTAGGTCACACAGTCCATTTTATTTCAACTGATTATACATGAAATATTATTTTATTATTATTATCCTATCAAGAAGTCCGCACCACTGACAGCTGTAACTATCTCTTGAGTACCTTTTATGGCACTCGTTATTCAGTACATAACTTATCTGTGCCCATTCATTCCTAATACTATTCCATCTCCTTCATTTTATGGCTGTACAGTAATTCTTTAAGCCAACATTCAACTTCTGTTTCATCTGTTGCACAATACTGGGTCAATTTTATTTCCCCTGGGGACTACTGGTTCCCTTCAGTATTTGTGAATCAAATTGCTTTTATCAACATGATTCTTGGCTTCCCTGTTCCATTCGGTATCTTCTCCCATGGTAAATAAATAAAGCAAAGAGGAACAGAGTACCGGAAGGTCATACATACAATCTTCCCTAGTCTTGTAACATTCTGCTTTACATATCTTTTAATGTTTATAATTTGTGTAATTCCTATCATAAAATGCCTAGCTAGATAACAATTTTAAGCCTTTTACAATTTTTACAAATTCAGTTTCCTCATACATAAGCTGTCACCTTTCTAGTTCTCATCTTAAATATGTACAGTTTGCAGAGACTGAAAAAAAAACAAAATGGGATATTTCATAGCTATTATTTGGTGTTTTATAGGTAACCAATGATATTTAGCTCTGAAATAGTAGCACTTATTTTACCAGGAGTTCTGTAATTTCGGTTTGCTACCCATAATCATTTTTGTCTTCTATCCCCATGCACACTACCTATGTCTCATTTAGATATTTCATTAATTTCCTTCATTGCAATGTACTCACCCCTTCCTTTTTTTCCCATTTTATCATCTTAAACATGTTACAAGTGCTTGTCCTTTAGCTCATATCTTCTTCCAATTAAGTTTTCTTAATCGCCTCTTGTCTCTTGTTTTCTGAGCCCTTACAATTACATCTGCAATCATTTTTTCCTCTCATTTTACCTTTTCACTGTGCATCCTCTTCCATCCATATTTATGAGTCATGTCTGACTCCTGCAGTGACCCTTTGGACAGCCACTGCCATCTGCAAAGTTTAGTATGCAAGCAGGGAAGAGAAGTAGTTTGCCAGACCTATCTTCTGTATCATGTATACACCACATGCACATCAGAGATAATTTAAATTTGTCAGTGCACATCTTTGGGAGGTGGGAGGAAATTGGACCATATGAAGAAAACCCACACAAACACAGAGATGACATGCATATTCACACATAAGGCATCCCAGACAAGAATTGAACCAGAGAACCTCTTGTTGTGAGGCAGCTATGATACTCACTGCACTAGTGTGCCATTCATGTATCCTCATACTTCTTACAATTCCTTTTATTACACTCCTTCTGTCCTGCTTTCTGACTTCTCCTAATTTCTTGTTACATTTTACTATTACAGTGTTAGGTTATGCTAGTATACCTCTCAACTGTCCAGATTTTTAGACCATATTTTTGGTCTGTTCCTCATAAAATTTGTGGTTTTCTGGCAAATCACTGGGATGATCTGAGGATTGAAGTCACTAAATAATGACATACATTGAGTTTCAGACTTCAAGTCCTTCGGAAAATGCATGTTAAAACAAACCCTATTACTCTGGCAACTTTCTAAGTTTATAAAAACAATACTTAAATTATGTCCCTATTTTTGATCCTTTGTCCCCCAATTTTGTCAGGTTTTGTCCAGATTTTTTGCATTAAGAGGTTGAGCAGTATGTAATGCTACATTTCCCCTCACACTTCTTGTCTCTTTTGTAGAGTCTAACATTGTCTGCAGACACAGCTCTGCTAATGCCATTCCCTGTTGTTGCTCTGCTATTGTTCCCTTATGTAGCTATACTATGCTGGGTCTATTTATCCAGCCCCCAGTGAGTTGAGAATTCCTCTTTTCACTATTTTCTGTCATTTGCCAGCCACGCTACTCAAACCTGACAACAATGTATTCCAGTTCTGCGGGATTTCTTTATCCTCCCTCACCATTTTTATCTTTTTTTTTACTGAGTTGCAAGGATACAACATTGATATTAGGAAGTATAACCTGCCCTGTATGTTAATATAATCTTTAGGAGTCTAAAATCAGGTTATGAGCACCGTTAACACTGTGCTATTCAATATCCAAACTGTGTCTAGTACATTCCATTTCTTTGTTTTCTTATGTGCCTCTCCATATTTTTCCCTTGTATTTTGCAGTTGTCAGTCTATAACCGTTAATTATTAACCATCTCAATGTGTGAGTTTGGGGGGGGGGTGGGGTGCAAGCTTCCATTACAGTCAGAGTTAAGATGACATAAAATGTTGTCTTCTTGTCTTCCCTATCTACATAGGTAGAACTGCTCAGTTGCCATCTCTTGCTTCTTATCCTAACTCAGTACCTACCCCAATAGTCTTATGCTCCACTACCTGGCAAACTAACGTTTTCCCTTTTATCCACTGTTGTTCCCTTTAAGAAAAACTTCCTGATGTCTAGCTTAAACCTTTTATTATTCATTTCTTAGGCATGCACAGTTCTTCTTCAGCCTCTGTCTTCCTTCTTGACCAGTATGCCATCACACTGTACCCCAAGTGTCTTTTACACCTTTGCCATATATTCTATTTCCCACTTATTCTAAAGTGAAAATAGATTTACTTTTAGTAACTTATCTGTCTAACCCATGTCTTCCATTCCTTTTATTACCCAGTAGGTTTCTTAGTATCCTCCTGACTAGCTTAATATCCCTACCCCTATATGGCACCAGAAATGAACGCAGTACTCTATCTGTGGCCTGAACAGAGATCCATAAAGTGTTAATATAACATTATTGCCTCTGATGTTTCTTCCTATAAGGGTTTGGAAACACTTTCTCAGTTGTACTTGTCTATTTCTAGTATTACTGAAAGACCAAATTATTTTGTATTGACCTCTGCTTTATTTCGTCATTCCTCCCAGTTAGTATATTAAACCACAGATGAATTACCTTTTACTTCCCTGTATTTAACTTAAAATGTCTGGCAGACACCATAAAGGATTAAGGATACAAGCTATTAACAAGCTGCTTCCTATAGTACAGGGTTTGATTCCCTCAACCTCAGTTTGTTTACTTTGTGACTCTCTGTAAGTCTTTTAACAAACAGAACTCTGCTGCAGTTGGGATACTGCGCTGGGCTCCTTAATAATTTCTATGCTGCACATCTAGTTACTACTTTAAATCTTAGATGCCACTTTTTAGCCCTTCACCTGTCTCTTCAGATCTCCTGCAAAGCTTTCTTTCTCCCTTGGCTTCCAGTATCATTTGTGTCTTAGTATGATTAACAAATATATTTATCCTTTTCTATTTACCTATCATGATATCTGATACAAAAATGCTAAATGGGACTGATCCAAAGGGCAGTCCTTTGCAACTTCACTATCTTGTTGTGTTTCCTTTGAAATGGTTCCCCTAATATATTATTACATCAAACTGACTCCAGGGGAAACTTGCTTTCTTCTTCCAGCTTCAAGCTTTTTGATCACCTCCTCCTGCCTTCCCTTGTGCTTTCTTATCTTGATTTTGACTTATTTTTGGCCTAGCTCCTGCCATGATCTGTAATGGGATGACCTCCAATTTAATTGATATGTTCTTAGTCATCTTTGTGGTCTTCCTGTGATGTCATTATGTTTCCTGGCTCTGTCTGCTTTGTTGTTTCTCACACATTTTGCCATTTCTTTCCACTCTTCCTGTGTACTGATTGGCAGTAACATTGCAACTTCTTGTCCATCTCTTGCTATCAGACACTTCATTGGTGATATGATTTGCAAGCCATTATTTTATTTCCTGAAAGTTCCTTTCATCAAATGGTGGCTCTGCCTCTCTATCACTTCCACCATCCTTGGAGAAAAATTAACTGTCCATTCTAGAATCATTAGTATTAGAAGACTGGTCCCTTCATAGTAACATATATCAGACAAGGAACATGAAACACATCAGTGCCTCACCCCACTCATCACCCTAATTCACTTTCTGGCATCCCAGTATACTAGTCTCTTAGTAGTAATTAATAGGCAGAAGTTTGATGTTCCTGCTCCTAGTTATTGTCAGTCAACATTTTCTTCCTCCGTTTAGAATCTTTTCCTTACAGCCTTCTCTGAAATGTCTAAAATGGTGTACTGGATCTGTTCAGGTGTTTAGTCTGTTTTATTCTCACAATGTGCAACACAGTTGCTTTAAAAATGGAGGACAGATCTTTAGCATTTAGCTACTTCAAGTTATACTTAGGTTAGGACTTATTGATTTAATTTCCAAATTTTCTGACATAAATTTTATTTGGCTTTTCATATCATGTCCATATATTCTGTGAGTCAAATTTGCTATCCAGCAGCCACATGCTTCAGGATGCTTGCATCCTGTCCTCCTATCCTCCACAGTCAACATGACTGTATTAACTTCCTTTCCTATGCTTGTACTCCAATGTTTTGTTCATCATTAGCTTCTTAAGGTCCCCTCTTTTTTTTTGTTGTTGCTGCTGTTGATGTTATTTTTAGAGTCTAGTGATGTTCGTCAAACCAGACAGTTATAAATCTTCCTGATGTCACAGAGGAAAGAAAGTAGGGTGACATTTTCTCTGGACTCAAACCATGGCTTGTTTAGAATTTTATTTGAATTACATCATAGCAATAAAGTCATAAAGAAAGCATTATTCTCTTTGTTCACATTACATTTTACTTCAGATAAATAACATTTCCTGTAACTTATGAGAGACTTCAGCTGAAAAACTCATGCAGTATTGAACTAAATGTGCATTTACAGGCCTCTTGCATATATCTAAACATTGTGTCTAGTACTCCCCCAATTAACTGTGTTTTCAATCTCCTGTTTTTATTATGAAACATCATGTGCTATTTTATCCAATCTTCATCAGCTGTCTTCGCTGTGCAAATAAGGAGTAATAGGAGCAGAAAGTGACAGCAGTTCATTAGTAGGGAATAATAATCTCCAGTTATAATGTTCATACATATTAACAGGAACCTTTATGACAGAGTTTCATTTAGTAGATGTAAGGGTCAAAGGAAGCAGGATAGTGTTTTTTAATGAGAATGTAAAGCCACATTGCCTGAGTTGAGTATTCATATGGTATGTCCTTACTTTACCTAATATTAAAATGTAACACTGAACTGCAGTAAATTCACTGCCTACCTTAGAAATATGAGCTAACTCTAACCCTAATCCTGCCTCTGCTCCTAACCTTAACATGTAGCTTACCTTCCATAGGTTCATAGGTAGGTATTAGGCTATCTGCCCGAAGGCATTTATAACTCTAGCCAGAATGTGTTCGCTTTCGCCGCCCCCTTAGATTAGTTCCCTGTGCCTGTGTCCAGCAGAGTCGCTGAAGTGATTCCCGGGGTAAACTTTCTGTTTCCCATCCACTTGTCAAGGTTTCTCTTGAAGAGTGTTAGCAAGGAGCTCTGCCTAATATAGACTGGAATCTTGTTCCAAAGCATGGGAAGTCTCTGGGACAGAAGTCTATCCCTCCAGCACGTACTATTTATTGTTGTGGTGAGGTTTAGATCCCAAGAGCGTGTGGCTCGAGGTGATATGGTTTTCTTTAGGTGGAGCATGTCCATCAATTCTGGGTTGGACATGGCCTTGTATGTCAGGCAGAGATCACCTCTGAGTAGGTGGTATGCAACCGAGTAAAGCTGGAGTTTCTTCAGTCGAGCTGCATAGGGCATCTGTTTGAGGCCAGTGATCCTCTTGGTGAAGTACTTTTGTTGTCTTTCCAGCTGTTGCAGGTGTCTTGTAAGGTACATCCCAAGTGGAGCATTGTACTCTATGATGGGTCTGATGAGTGATGAGTAGAGGGACACAATGACCTCTTTTGATCTGGATGCGAACCCTTTTGTGATTAGGTGGGCCACATAGAAGGATTTTCTAACCATTTTGGCAATGTGATTATCAAAGGAGAGATTACTATCTACTTGGGTCCCCAGATCCCTTATTATGTTTTCCATATTTAGGGGACTACCACCTATGTGGTAGTTTGTGGGTACTTTGTTTTTTTCCAAAGGGGATGACTATACACTTTTTGGCATTTAGCTTGAGGCCATGATTTTGGCACCAGGTATATGGCTCAGTGAGACCCTTTTGGAGGATGTCTGTGTCAGCCGGAGAGGCAATTATATCCCCTAGTTTGTAGTCGTCTGCGAACTTGATCAGCCATAGTCCTCCTGTGCTTGCCTGTACCACTGAGAAGTATATGCCGAACAGGAGGGGTCCAAGGACTGAGCTCTGGGGAACGCCACTTGTAACCGGTTTAGAGTCGGACCTAGTTACTGCAACTCTCACCATGTGGGTTCTGTCCATGGGCCAGTTGGCAACCCATCTTGTAATGTAGGGGTTTATGTTCAGGCTGGTGAGCTTGTCTATAAAACCAGAATGGGGAATGGTATCGAAGGCCTTTGTGAGGTCTAGGTAGGCTGTGTGTACCACCTTTCCCTCGTCTATAGCCTTGGTAACTGTCTCAAAGAAGTCCATATTACTAGCTCTATCACTCCTCAGACACATTTCACCTGAATGTGTGGTAGGGTTATTGGTAGTACATCAGAAAAGGAATTTTTTTTCCAATGTACTATGTGCCAATGTGTAATGCTGTCAATATTATGAATGGTCAACCTATTTTTTTGGATGTTTTTTGTGTCAGTCATTTAACATTTCAACCATCCATGATATAATCATACACACACACATATATATATATATATATATATATATATATATATATATATATATATATATCACTACAGATATCCAAGACCAAAATACTGCTTAGTTTTTCCCATAGAAAGTAAACACTTCCCCAACTTGGGGAAATATGCCTTTTTCCCCACTGTAGTGCGATCCTGGAGTTGGTATATATAGTTGGAGGGGTGTGGGGGTGTAGCCCCCACCTAGGTGGGTTTCAAATAGCATGGTGTGTTTTAATGTAGTTTTGGGGAACTGTTTACTTGCCCTGAGAAAAAACACCCAGGGACACACACACACACACACACACATATATATATATATATATATATATATATATATATATATATAAATGCATATTAATCTATATCAATAGTTTGAATACAATAGTATCTAAACAGATATCAAACATTCATCAGAACACATTATGACCATAATAACTAAAAAAAATGCATACACATTGCACAACACATGTAAAACCACACTACAGAATAAATAACACAAACTCCCTGCAATCAAAAAGCAAGTAAGTAATACAATCACTGGCACACAGGCAGCCCCTTATTCTCTAAATCATGACAAGTCATACATTACACTTACAAGCTTCAGGTTTTAAAAGAAATAAAAAAGCCTTTAGCATGGATGGCTAGTAAACTCAGTGATTCAAAGCAAACATGCTAATTTCACAGATGGCAAGTAACAGTTATTTCTACATATAGCCTGTAAAATTGAAAATGTGTCTATTTACTTTTCCAGCATCAGCACACTTTGTATACCTACAACCAAATTAGTCCAACTCCAACACAGTCACTGTTACACAATTAAACATTTAAGTCAAATTTTGTTGCACTATTAAACATAAATGACATCAATCCTCCCTCACAAACATCCAGAAAATAAAAAAAAAACTTACTTATGAATGTATGTGTGTATATATATATATATATATATATATATATATATATATATATATATATATATATATATATATATATATAAAACATTTGTTTTCCAGGGAAGTCCAACTTGGAACAAAGCTAATTTTCAGCAGAGGCCTGGGGAGAAACACTCCAGACACATGTCTTTGTAACATGGGAGGAAACCAGAGTTCACGGAGGAAACCCACATGAACGTAGGGAAGACATGCAGACTCCGCACAGAAGGGACTCCAGCCAAGAATCGAACCAGAGACCCTATTTCTGTGAGGCAACAATGTTATCACTGCACCACTGCACCATCTGAGCACACTCTCATGTTTTGGGCTTTTGATATGTAGACATGGGTTGCATTCAAATGATCTAACTACCCGGTTACCAATTCTAACACTGATGATAAGGAAGATTTACAATTTTTGATCGATGTTATTAATTTTCTTATAGATTTGCAAGTAATATTGCAGTCTGTTGACTCAGTGTGTCAGATTGTGCAAGCTGGTGATGCATTTCCAATGTGTTTTCCCTTTTTTCCACTGCAGTGCAACCATGAAATTGTTGCACCACATGTGGGGGGGGGGTTCCTTCCCTGCAACATTTTTTTCCTTAATGTTTTTTAGTTATGCTGTGTTAGTTGAAGTGTATTTAGATCAGTTGTGTTTAGATAAGTTAATTTCAGACCAAATGACATAGACTCATAGACATTTAATCACTAACTCCACAGTTGTTGAACAGCTGGGTGCAAAACAATGCATGAAGCATAAACTAACACTATTCCCCTTCAAACTGTCAATGCAAAATTCACCAAAACCTGCAAATGTAGTTGTTTGTATATATGGATCTACTTCATATGTTCAACACTTCACAATGCAAAATTCATATGGCCAAGACCATATGATCGACATTTGAAATATCAAACATATGAAAACCATAACAAAAAACCAACAAACACTGCACCCCCCCCCCGTAACTTAAATATACCAACTCTGAGATTGCATACAGTGCAGGAATGGAAATCTTTCCTTTCCGCACTATATGGAGATGCCAGTTCTGCGTTGTCAGCATTTCAAATGTCAAATGTCGATCGTATAGTCTCGGCTATACGAATTTCGGCATTTTGAAGTGTCAACAACGTGAAAGGGACCTATATATATATATATATATATATATATATATATATATATATATATATATATATATATATATATATATATATATATATATATATATATATATATATATATATATATATATATAAATGTGTATATATATATATATATATATATATATATATATATATATATATACTCTCTCTCTATATATATGTGTGTGTATATATATCTATATATATGTGTGTGTGTGTATATATATATTATATGGGTCTACTTTACATGATCAACATTTCAGAAGGTCGACTTTCATATGGCTGAGATCATATGTTCAACTTTCAGAATGCTGACCATGTAAAACAAACATAAAAAAACAACAAAAACTTACCTTAAACTGCTAGCAGGGGGGCTCCGCCCCCTGCACCCCTTGTGGGGGCCCCCCCGTAACTTTAATATACCATCTCTGAGATCGCACTACATTGCTGAAGTGGGAAATTTTCCCATAATGCACTGTGTTGAGATAGCAGTTTCCCATGGTCGGCTTTTCAAAAGGCGATCATATGGTCTCGGCCATATGAAAGTCAACTTTATAAAAAGTCAACCATGTGAAGGAGACCCATATATATATATATATATATATATATATATATATATATATATATATATATGTACACACACACATATTTTTATATTTATGCTAGAAGAAACATACCTAGACCACATGCAAGTCCCAGAGTAAGGCATTTAATTTAGGCACTGTTCCTTGTCTTTTCTGTTTGCTTACTGCTACTACACAGACAGCTCAATAGTCTAGAATTTTGCAGAATGCCCTTGATTTTGCCTCATATTTTTGCCCTATTTCCCCATAAAAAATTTTGATTTTCTGGGAAATCACTGAGGATTATAATCATTCAGTAATACATTGCAGTTTCATACTTCTTATTGTTCCGAAAATACATGTTGATGGGAATTCTTTTGTCTTGTGAACTTTTTAAGTGAAGTACAGTAAAGTTTAAAAATTTCCCTGACTTTGTTACTTTGTCCCACCATTATTTTTTGGCTTTTTCCAGAATTCTTGAGCAAAGTGTTTGACAAGTATCTTCTGAAAACATAGTATGACACAGGAAGACTGTTATCAGCTTGCCAAGCTGTGGAAGTCATTAGGACAGGCTTAAAGAATTCAGAAACCTGTACTGCTATTTCAAATAGTTCAGTACATATATATTGCATTCTTTGTATTCCTTTTGTTATAATAATGATTGCTTATAATTGCTGCTGCATAGGCTCATAGAAAGCTTTGAGATGAAGGGCCACAGTGGAATCTTAGCAGTGCCATCCCTTGGTATCAGTAATATATTAGTTAGCTCACTTAGAAAATTGTTTCCACATAACCCCAGCATGAATTTATGGTCTACATGTGCACACACATACACATGGGAACAACTGAAAATCTTAAGAGCTCTTTTATAAACTACCACAACATTTTTCTGCAACTTGCCAACTGGCACCAAAAAGAAACAAATGATCCTTTCACCACCATTTATACTGCCCACTCTCATGTTTTGGGCTCCTCCATAAATATTTCCTTGTATTGTTTCTCTTACCTAAATCTCCAATAGTGCACAAATAATGAGAATCCAAATTAGTCACAAAGTGATTAAGGCCAGAATGCCTGGGGTGAGAAACAAATGAACAGACAGCACAATCACAGCAGTTCAAGAAGTTGTGAAGGATCGGACAGCAGAGAGGCCAGGACAGAGAATTCACAGCAGACATTTAGTTAGCTGTAGTAGAGACACAGTGGGATGGTTCAGAACTGGGGAAGTGATGAGGTGATCTTCTGGTGAAAAATAGCAGAACAAGGACTCAGGAGCAACAGCACCACCAGGCTGTACAGAATATCCTGATTCTATAAAACGGTACTGGTGCTGAACATATTTATAGCCAAGTTCTGCAGTAACAGTAAGCAGCTCATTCACACCTTCTGCTCACTGGTACTGACAGCCCTTGTACCAGTTACAGAAGCAGTATCAGATAAAGGATTAAGGGAAGACTGCATCAGAGATGCAATTTGATTTCTTAGGCTTTCCCCCACCTTCTGAATTGAACAAATGGATTGATTATCAACCTTTTAGCTCCTCCAACAGACAGGGTAAAACAAAAGGCATACATGCAAATCCTTGACGTGCTACCAGTTGTGATGCAGTCTAAATCAATGTGTTTTCATGTAGTACACAATCATTTCATTTTATTAATGTATTTATTTATTTTTGGAGTCTGGGGTTTCTTCTGGGTCCTCGTGCCTTCCTGTCAGCTACTATCCTCCTTCTATTGATTGTACTGAAGTACATAGACTGAATATTCCTCCCAATGTCCTTGCTTATCTCATATTTCATCCCACAATTTTAGCCCTTTATTTTACCTTTTATTTTAGCCTGTGTTTTATCTGAAGAACTTTCCATTCTCCGAATGCCCCCAGATACATGCAAAACTCATCCAGTTCAATAAAATTCACCTGAGAAAAATTTCACTCCAGGATTTGCTCAGGCTCATTGAGCTAAAGCACTCTCTGCCTCTGACTGTTGATAAGCACGGACCTATCTTCACTTTGTGCTACCTTTCTAGTCTGGACTTGGTTGTAAAGCAATTTTCTTTTTCTTCGTTTTCATTATTTTGGAACCCAAATCTTTAAAATCTTTACAGTGTTCTTAATGTGGGCTTGTATGATCCATCTCTCCTTTCTTGCTCACATAGTCTAGAAGAGTTTCTCACTAGTTTTTTTGATTGGTGATTTCTTTTTCTTTCTTTCTCTCTCTCTTATATATATATATATATATATATATATATATATATATATATATATATATATTATAAATGTGTGTGTGTGTGTATGTGTATGTTCTTTGGTCCTTGTCTTAGATGCCTGCAACTTACCTAGCTTTCCAACCCAAATTTAGAGCAGATACCCTCTGCTCTTTGAGCAAATTTGGGGTACTAGTGCCCATTTGAATTAAACTCTCTGTTTCTTTTGGCTTATTTAACATTACTTTATGCTGTTTCCACTATACTAAAAGAGAACAGAATACATTATCCAAGAAAACATTCTTAATTAATTTAGTTATGCTCTGGTTAGTAATTAGCCATGCTTTGCCTGATGCAGATTATGAGAGAAGTTTTCTGCTCTTTTACATATAGTTTGCCATATTATATTGCTCTTTAATTTTGCATGTTTTTAACTAACCAGTCCTTTGTCTGAAATAAGTGCATGGACATAAGCAAATATCTCAGATATATGCACATATTCAAGCATTTTCCAACACTGTGAATACATTTGGTGTCAGTCTGCAGTGATCTGGGGCTACATGTAATATTTCTTGTCATTTTTGAAGCTGTCCTTCAAACATTGATTCAGCATTCCTAAATTTTATCGTTTGGAAACATTTTCAAGATAACCTACTTTAAATGGTGGTGTTCCAAAGCCTCCAGCTCTTTGATTCTTCTGCCATTAGCAATTGCTAACTCTTGTATGTGTTCAGTTATTTCAGCTATATAACTTTACAATAAAAACTGGAGATATATTTATATTATTGAAGGTTTGCCTTATCATAGGCCTCTGCCTTCTTTACTGCTAAAGACAGTCTCTCAAATGGCAGTATAATCTTGCCATCTGCTGAAGCTTCCCTTAATTTTATCAATAACAATATTGCTGTTATTGTTGTTGTTTAGTAATTTAGTTGGTTCCAATTTTTTGTGACCTCTATTCTTTAGTACTTAACCATGTATGTCAACAATTGCATTTTTAAATTCTTGAAAATTAATTGAGAACTTTAGTAATGCTCTTTGTCCAGCTTATCCACTGTCCCTTTTTCTGTCACCTTCTATCTTTCCCTGCATCATTGTCTTCTCCAATGAAGTCTGTCTTTGCATTATATGTCCAAGGTATTTCTGTCAGACCTGCCAGTGAAGAGTTTGGGTTTTATTTTGTTAAGTATTGACTGAGTTGAAATTCTTACATTTCAAAGAATTCTCTAAAATTTTCTCCAAAACCATAGTTCAAAATAATTAATTTTCTGATAAAGAGCAATACTTGTAGTCCATCTCCCATAGCCATATATTATTACTGGGAAAACTATATCTCTGACTACATTGCTTCAAAATGAAAATGTATTCAGAGATCTGGGAACCTGGGTTGATAGTTCCCTATCTTTAGCCAACATGAAGCAACAATTGTCAGAAACTTCTTCTACATGGTGCAGCTAATCAGAAATGGAATATCATCCAGATCTAAAAAGACTGTTTTCCCCTTGTATTCAGCACTGATCAAAAAAAAAATTATAGGGCCAGATTTATGAACATCTAATTTTCTCACTGCTGTCATGTGCATGTAGCGCCATGACATGCAAATGATAGTGTGCAGTTTTGTACTCATTAAATGGCTCTTAATGTCATGGAGAGCCTCCAAACAAAGGTAAACAGCAGAGTATGCTAATGAAAGCATAATCACCTGAATTACATGCTAATGAGCTATTTCAACATGGCAGAGCCATTCAGGAACCTATAAAGTAAATTTAGCCCTTTGCTATGAACACCAAAAAACTATTGGAATACAGCCACCATCACACTTAGAAAAAAAGCAATATTAGCGGCTGCTGCTGCTCTCTTGCTTGTGTATGTGCAACAGGCTCAAATCTATGTTGCTGATGCTGCTGATTGACTTCATCTAAGGAAAAGAAGGGAGTTCAGACTCCATTTAACATATCGTATATTGCATGATATGGAAATAGAGTGCTGTAGGGTTTACAGGGAAACGCTGTGTGAAATCTGCAACCTCTGCCACCCCCATCTCAGACCCAGGGGAAATCAAGGAGAACCTATACCAGTGGATACTAATGTATGTGTAGTATTAGGGATGTTAGCTACTGGTATATTCCAGTGACCCAAATGGAAATATACTAAGAATTTCACAGGCCCCAGCTTCAAATATATTTCATCAATATCTTAATGCTGTGCTACAGCATGCAAGAGAGTACATCTGTTTTTCATGCACACCAGAGGACAGAGCAAGAACAATGCATGAATTCTATGCTGTACCACACTTCCCTGACATCTTGGGGGCCATAGACTGCACTCACATAGAAATACCCCCCCCACCTAGTGAACAGGGAAGGGCATTCATCAGCAGGAAGCAGTTCCACTCAATCAACTGCCAGGTTGTCTGTAATATCCAAGAGATGATCCTCAACATGTGTGCAGGTAACCCAGGCAGTAACCATGGCTCACACATGTGGTACACCTCATGGCTTTACACAAGGTTTGAAAGGGGTGATGTTCAACACCGCCATCTACTGGATGATGCAGGTTATGTACTGGAACTGTGGCTCATGAGACCCATCAGAAATGCACACACCCATAGAAGAAAGATATAATGATGTCCATGCTCAAACTACAAACATCATAGAGCATTGTTTGGAATACTGAAGTCACGGTTCCACTGTTTAAACACATCATGGCATGCTCTGCAGTACAACCCGTGAACTTGTGCAGAAATTCTCACAGTCTGTGACATGTTGCACAATATCATCTTGAGGAAACAGCTGCAACAGGGACAACAAGGGCCAGGACTACACATTCCTGGACTACAAGCAGGGCCAGCATCTGCTACACATGCAGACAAGTAATCTCCAACTGCAGAGGTAGCTGGCAAATGTAGGTGTGCACAATATGCCCTTGCCCTGGTTTAGAGGCAAAGAATAGCACATGCACTCACCACCTAAGATTCAAAGATCAGTGCACACACCCAGCAGCTAAGAGGCAAATGATAGCACACACTCTCTCATAAACAAAGGAATACACATAACCTAAGCACATGTTAAAGTGATGCCATCTGATGTCCACAATAGTTACTTACCCATGAAATGTCTGTATGCAGATAGCATCAGACAGAGACAGTCCCAAAGCACATGACTCCTAACTGCAGTGATGTCAGGATAAGTGTGGAACTTGTAGTATATGAACAAGTGCATAAAACAATAAACTACCCACATACTGTCAGTCTCGTATCTATCTACTTGGTGCATTAGATATATATGCAACCCTAAGTCAAACCCAAATGAACAAAGCCCATGGTACAATCATCATTGTCACAGGGCGAGGGGATTAAGTAGGCCAAGGATGACACTGAAGACGTGCATACTGGCTCTCCCCCAGCAGATGTAACATCACAGACACTGCCTTATCCGTTATGTCACTCATCCTATCCAATGAGTCACCCACATGGTTGAGGCAGTCATGCCATAGCAAATGATAACACGAAACTGTGAAGTGACCATACTAATATGTACACCACACAAGAACTGCCATATGTGCAGTGTGACAGCAGTGAAATTTTAGAATTGCATATATCACAATTTTTTCCATTGCATATTGAAATACATTCACAATATGAACATGTAAGCAGTGTGTTTAGAGGACAGACATAACTTATGAAATACTGCAGTGATTTGTAGAACAATCTCCTTCAAGTAACTAGCAATAATGCTTTGTCTGTATCCAGTCAGTCTATCCTCCTTCCACTTTCATAGCTACACCATCACCTTTCTGTAGTGTAGATTCAGCCTGTCGCAACTGTGAAGATGCAAATGAGGTGTGAAATCATTAGCATTCTTGAATACCAAAAAAAACAAAATCACTTGGTGTAGGGGATGTAAACATGGTGCAGGTAATTACACAATTGCATACACATGCCCTAGGACTGCAGGGAGTAGCAATAAAAATTGTTAGCTGCTAGTGGCTTGTAACAGTTTCTGATTGTTCTGACTACAGCAACAAGCAATATTGAAGTAACTGTTCTCTCTGAAGTGTTTGTATCATGCAGAGTAGACTTAAAAAGGTGTAAGCAGCTTGAGAGCTATGAGAACAAATGTAACAACATTGACATCCTTGTAGTAAGAGAAGCCGGTCCATTCTCTGCTTAAAATCTGTCTGAAATGCTGATCAGCTGTATTGCACAGTGAAACAAAGATGCAAATAAATTGCCTTGATATTGCATTTCTGCAGTTAAGCTGGGAGGAGGGGAAGATGTTCAGAAAATAAAGAGAAGTAGTAGTTGGCAGTGTTGGCAACCTGACATTAACATGGTGTGGACCATTATTATATTCTAAAGTGTAGGACAACATGGCATTGATCTAGACATGTTCATGCAAATTAGAAAGTAGCATTTTGTAGTCCAGTGTTGGTGGCAGAGAGGGACAAGAAACATAGAGTATGGGTTGTTATTGCACTTAGTTGAGAGTTAAATTCCAGACAGTGTGCTGTCTGACAGAGTTAATGTATATTTTCTGAGCATATGATCAGGTTGTACCACACACAGACTAAGGAAAGTTCAAAATCATGCATTTTCATATTTATTATCCTGTCTGTGTTATTACTAACAATTGTTTATTATTTTTTTTCTCTTTTTGTGTTTCTCATTTGCACGTATGTTGGCAGTGCGCACTCTTGACTGGCAGCGTTTTGAGGCAGTGAACTAAAGTCCATTGCCCAAGGTACAAACTGAGAAATTTAACTTATCTTGCCATCAGTAGCACATTTCACATGTGTAATGTCAGCACTGCTTAGCAGAGCACAAACAGGGCTCACAGATGAAGAAAACTGAACAATTTCATTTCTGTAATCTGCATTAGCACAGACATGTTTGGTACCATTGCGCAATATTTCTAATGAGTGAGGGATGTACATTTTGTATACCTGTTTCTGTGGCAGATGCTGTAAATACAGTGACTTTGGTCCCTTAAAGTTCCTCTGGAGTTCAATTCCATACAGTGTGAAGGGAATGGGGAATGTATTACTCCAGATTTAGGAGTCATTTTCATCATAACTTTATATGCTTTATTTTCCTGTTTTTTGACTTGTTCATTTGCTTGCTGCTAAGAGGCATGCAAACAAGCTTAACTGCTTAAGAGAAAAAGAGAAAACTATTATATGGCCAGCTTTCTGTAGCGCAAAGAGGTTTAGCAACAATATGTGAACATCAGCACTCTGGGCAGTACAGAGTGTAGCACATAAAGCTCCTGTATAACTATCTCTGTGGTACAAGGTGTAAGTGCTCTAACTTTAGAACTAGAAGAGAGGTGATCTAGGGTTCAAATCCAGATAACACTTTTTTAAAAAGGGTGTCAGAATGCAGTTTGTCACAACACTATGATTAGGAAGGTAATACATACAAATAGTGCCATAATTATGTTTATTGCAAGAAATGTCTCTTTAATGCTTTGATATTTTGATCAATTATGTAAACTTCATTTTTCATATTGACAATGGTTCATATACAGCATTAGGTGAAAGTCATAATGCCTGTTTTTATTGTGTCTTTCCTGTCAGCGAGTTACCTATATACTTCTCTAAGTCCTTTGTGTTTTATCAATTGTAGTTCTGAGCAGCTGCATGGGGTCTGACAATGAGCAACTGTAGTATGTCATGCTAAATGGCATTTCAGGTGTTATTGCATAATGAGGTGAGTGTTTCCTTACACCTCATTGGACACCCAGTGAACACGTGATTTCCCACAAAGCATGCCTCATATGCAGTAGGTGTAACAGATTATTTCAATAACTATTACATACACAGTTTTGACAGGTAACATATTTATAGGTATTTTTAAACTCATAATAAAAAGTTGATAAAATAATCACATGCTGATACTCTTTGTAAAATCATCTGCATACTGGAGTTGAACACTGCTTCATCACTACTTTTTCATTTAGCTCAGAGAGTTTGCACCTTGTGCCACAGAGAAAACTATGTTAGCAACTGGATTTTCTCCACTAAGTACTGTCCATAGTGCTGATGGCTGCACATTGCTGCTAAGCCTGTTTGCATTATAGAAGCCACACCAAATGCAATGTGTCATTGTTTCCTTCAGCAGAGAAATCTATTTGCTTGCAGCATACCATCATGCAAATGGGGAAGTCAAGCACTATACTTCATTTCTGATTTGAGCTTTGGAGACAACATTGTAAGTTATAACTAAACATGTGGAGCATATGTGTGCAACATGTGAAGATAAAACTGATCTGTTGTAAATGTAATCAGAATGACATTTCCTGTGTGTTTTTTTATTTGAACAAAGGTTGCTAGGGGAGCACCACTGCACATCACTAAACATTGGTACTTCACAGTCCCAGCTCAACACATCAAAGTCTACACATGCATGTACTAACACTTTGCCAATATTCTTAAAAATGTAGTTTTCAACATTGCTGGTACAGTGGTTAGTGTTGTCGGCTCACAGCAAGAGGTTCTCCGGTTTGATTCTCAGCTGGGATGCCTTCTGTGCAGAGTCTGCATGTCCTCCCTGTGGTTGTGTGGCTTTTCCACATTCCAGAGACACACAATAGGTGGACTGGACACTCTAAGTTGGCCATAGGCATGAGTGAGTGGTATGGATGAACTACCGTGGCAGGGCTAGTGACCTAGTGATGTAAACCTTGGCTTGAGATGATTGTCACTGCTGAAGTGGTACCCCGATCCCATGTGCAAAATGAGAAAAAGGGTTGAGGATGGATGGAAGGATTTCTCTTCAGGAAGTGATTTCAAACAAACATAAGTATTGCTACTGGATGATATTAATTCATTACATAGAAATTGTGTAATGTACTCATGTGAAGTGCAGTCAACTGTGTGGTTGATTGACCACTTCATTCTTGACATTTAGGTCTACACTGCAACAGTTACAGTTACAAATGATATACAACCACATACAGCCTTGCTGCACAGAAATCATCATTTGTTATCCCGCCTGCATTGGAACATTAAGTAATTCCTGGTATTGACAGTCCAAATTGACCATGCATGAGCACATAACTTGTTAATATCAGCAACATTCATTAAGGTTTACATAGCATTATCATAACCTGATGATCCATGAATGATTCATTATCTATCCTGTGTTTCACAAGTATGTCTGTCTCATATACACAACACAGGTAGGTACATGTAACTTTTATTTCTGCAGTATTTATTAATGACACCATAGCTGACATAAGTCAGCAGTATGTATTATTTTTGATCATAGCATTAACCTTACTCTTTTATATAAAAAAATAATGATTTGCACAAAACCTTCAACATCAATATATATCTTCTCTGGAATAGAATGAGACACTACTCCTATCTACACTGCACTGACAAAGTGTAGTCAGATTTCCACAGTGGTGCTTGCATTAAGTACTGTCCTCTAGGTTGCATAGCTAGATAAGTAGCGAATACTAATATCACTACAGTCAACTTGTGTCTGTGCATATGTATGGAGTTGTGCAGATATGACCTTAACATAATCTTACAGCAGTCAGCTTGTGTAGGCATGTGTGTTATGTATGTATAGAGTTGTGCAGATATGGCATAAACAACTGCTGTCCACAATACAGTAGCAGCCTGGAGTTAATTTTACACAGCAGGGTGAGTCCACATCAGTGTCAGTCTGTTCTCCCAACATAATCTTCTCTGCAACACAAGGCTGATGTCATCCTCTATAAAATATACTCTCACACTCTCAAAGTCAGAATTCTGTGGTGGTGCTTGAGTTAAGTACTGTGGTCTCTGGATTGCCTACCTAGATAAGTAGTGGTTTCTAATCGCACAGCAGTTAACTTGTGTGTGTATGGAGTTGTGCAGATATGACCTTAACAACTGCTGTCCACAATACAATAGTAGACTGGTGTTAATTTTACACTGCAGGGTAAGTCCACATCAGTTTCTGACCCTTTTATCAACATCACCTTCTTTGCAACACCACATTGATGTCATCTTCTGTAAAATGCATGCTCAAACTATTAAAGTTAGACTTCTTTTGTGGCTGTCATGTTAAGTGCTGTGTCATTTAGATTATATAAGTTGATAGGTTAGGGGTTCTGATCTCACAACAATCAACTTGTGTGTGTGTGTGAAGGTGGGTTAATTGCATCTCTGGAAGATTAGTTTCACAGGTGTGCTCACTTGACTCCCACTCATGAGAAGCAATTACATGGTCAGATCAATACCACATCCCCTTTTCACTCTGTCCTGAAATACATACTGTTTGAAACATACTGATGAGGTCATCATTTCAATAATGCACTCTCACAACACTAAAGTCAGCCTCCTCCTGTGGCACATGCATACAATACACTTGTGTGTAGACTGAGTCAGTCAATAGCTAGGGAGTTTGAATGCAACAGTGAAAATCTGCCAATTGTGTTTGTGCATGGGAATATAAATTGATACAGGAGTATGTTACACCTTATAGTACTGATGACATTTACAATTACACATAGCTGTAGAAGTAATTTTTGCACACACATCTCCTTGCATGACACAGCTGATGTCACCCCTTCAAAGATGCATTGTAGCTCGCATGCAGTCAGACTTCTCCTGTGATATGTGTATATAATATACTTGTTTGTAGATTGTGTCAGCTGATAGGTAGGGAGTTCAGATACAGCAGTGGGACTCTCTTGACTGTGTGTGTGAATTTAAATGGATGTAGGAGTGTGTGAAATATCTTAGTATTAAAAACATTTTGTATTCCACATAGCTGTAGAAGTTTCAGTATTTATGTAGAGAGTTTGAATACAGGAATGACTGTCATCTGTGGTTGTGTGTTTCTTTCTCTTACTGTGCAGAACTGGCTCCAAATACAAATATGAAGTAAATCTATACAGCATGTGCTGTGCAACCGATTTTTAGAGGGAAGATAAAGGTAATACAAAATGGTGATGTCATGCATAGAAATCTGCAGTCTCACAGTTAACAAATACATTTATAGCTGCCCTTTTGTTTCAGCAAACCTTCATTAGCCTTTGATGTTAGCTATATAGTTTAAATCTTTACATCACTGCACATGTTAACAGTGTTGCCACCCACATGTGCTATGTTCATGTGCAGAAGTTATTTGCTGTTAAAAGAGTTAATTCTACATTTCCTTTGGAAAGGCTTTATTGCAGAATGATGCCATCACTTGAATAGATTTTAGGTTCATAGGTTCATAGGTTCATACTAGGCTATCTGCCCTGGGGCAATTATAAGCCTAGCCCGATTCTGTATGGCTTACGCCACCCCTTGATTTGAGCATACTGTGCCCTTTCTAAGGTTTAGTTTACTGTGCCTCTGTCTAATAGTGACACGGGAGTAATCCCTGGGACAAACCTACGATCCCCATCCACTTATCGAGATTCTTCTTGAAGAGATTCAGTGAGGTGCTCTGCCTCACATGAACTGGAATTCTATTCCAGAGCGAAGGGAGCCTCTGGGTTATGAACCTGTCCCTCCAGCAAGTTCTATTTATTTCTGTGCTGAGGTTCAAGTCCCTCGAGCATGTGGCTCTAAGGGATTTAGATTTACTGAGGTGGAGCATGTCCATTAATTCTTGATTTGACATAGCTTTGTATGTCAGGCATAGATCACCTCGAAGTAGGTGGTATGCAACTGAGTAGAGCTGGAGTTTTTTTAACCGAGCAGCATATGGCATCTGTTTGAGACCCTTGATCCTCTTGGTGAGATACTTTTGGGGTCTTTCTAATTGCTGCAGGTGTCGGGTAAGGTACATCCCAAAAGGGGCATTGTATTCTATGATGGGCCTGATGAGGGATGAATAAAGGGGCACGATTACCTCCCTTGATCTAGATGTGAAACCCTTCGTGATGAGGTGGGCTATGTAAAAGGTCTTTCTAACCACTTTGGCAATGTGGTTTTCAAAGGAAAGATTGCTATCAACTTGGGTCCCCAGGTCCCTAATAGCTTTCTCTGTACTTAATGGGTTTCTGCCTATGTGGTAATTTGTGGGCACATTGTTTTTGCCAAAGGGTATGACTATACATTTTTTGGCATTTAGCTTTAAACCATGGCGCTGGCAACAGTTATCTGTCTCTGTGAGACGTTTTTGAAGGATGTTTGTGTCAGCTGGAGAGTTTATTATGGCGCCCAGTTTGCAGTCGTCTGAGAACTTGGTGAGCCATAGTCCTCCCACGTTTGCCTGTACCTCGGAAAAGTATATACCGAACAAGAGTGGTCCCTGGGCAGAACCCTGTGGGACGCCACTTGTGACTGGTTTTGAGTCTGACATGGCTCCAGCAACTCTCACTCTGTGGGTTCTGTCTTTGAGCCAGTTTGTGACCCATCTGGTGACATAGGGGTTTATATTTAAGCTGGATAGCTTATCTATGATGCCCGAGTGGGGTATTGTGTCAAATGCCTTTGCAAGGTCCAGATAGGCTGTGTGGACTATCTTCCCTTCATCTATGGCTTTGGTGACTGTTTCAAAGAAGTCAACCAGGTTCAAAAGGCAGGATCTGCCCTTGACAAAGCCAAACTGGGTAGGATCTAGTGTCTGTAGGTCCCCAATGTCTTTGTTTATGAGCTCCATGATGATCCTCTCCATAGCCTTGCAGACTAAGCTAGTCAGGCTTATGGGCGATAGTTTCCAGGGTCCGTAGAGGCTCCACCTTTGTGGAGTGGGACCACTGTTGCTGTACGCCATTCTGTGGGCACATAACCTGTAGTGAGGCTGAGATTGTATAGCTGTTTTATTTGAGGGATTAGTTCCTCTTGTAGTTCATGTAGGACGCAACCTGGGATGCCATCTGGTCCCATGAAAGCAGTGTTTTTTGCTTTGGAGTGGGCAGCCTTCACCTGAGCATCTGAGATGTTTGGGAGGCAGCCCTCTGCCGGGATAGATACTTGCTCTTTTGGGGGGGAGGGGGTGGAGAAGTTTGTACTGAACCTGTCTGCCAGGATATTGGCGATGTCTGTGGGTTTGGTATATTTTTTGTCATTTAAAATCAACTCAGAACAAGTCTGGGAGTTGCATCCCAGGTTTCTAACATAACTGAAAAAAGCCTTATGATTGTCTTTGGTGTCCTGTGCAATTTTTCTCTCGAAGCTGGCCTTGGAGGATTTTATGAGGGATCGTAATTTTTTGCTAGTACTGATCAGAGATGCCTTCCCTATTAGGGATTTTGCTCTATCATGTAGTAGCTTCCTCCTTCTGTTGTACAGTTTATTTATGGCAGGAGTCCACCAGACTGGACGCCTGCATTTGGATGATTGGGTCTTGGTTTTGTTTGGGATAGCATGATCCATGCATTCCTGGAGATGTTCGTAGAATGCATTTATATAGGATTCTGCAGTTTGGGCTGTAGTTTCCACTGGCCCTGGGGCCTTGAAGGATTCCACTTCAGTTTTGAGAAGTGAGAAGTTCGCTTTTGAGAAGTTTTTCACTTTGGTTTTCTGGGCTGGGGCTGGGGTCGGGATGTGGACATCCAGTGAAATTAATTTATGGTCTGATCTTACCAATGAGGGATATACTTGAGGTGTGGAGCATAGAGTCCCCATGTTGGTAATGATCAGGTCTAGTATGTTGTCCCCTCTTGTGGGAGTGGTGACTAGTTGTTCCATAGCATTTGAGTTTATAATTTCCAGGAATCTTTGGGCTAAGGTGCTGGGGCTTGAGTAGTGCTCCCAGTCAATGTTTGGGTAGTTGAAGTCACCCAATATAATGGTAGACAGAGAGATCTTCATGTTCTCCAATGTTTTCAGGAAAGCCGAATGGGATTCCTGACTTTGAGAGGGTGGTCTGTAGGATGCTATAAACTGAAAAGCAGTCTTGCCCACTGTTAGTTGCACATGGATGGTCTCCGATACTTCGTGCAATGCCACTAACCTGGAGGTGTGGATATCCTTGATAAATATGGAAGCTCCCCCTCCTTTTGTGGTTCGGTCCGGGTTTTGGGGCCGAAAAGCATGATATGAGGTATAGCCTGGTAGTGCTGGCGTGCTCTCTGGAGCCTTGAACCAGGTTTCTGTCACTGCACAGATATCGATGTTCTCCATACTGAGGAGAGATTTGAGTGCGTGCATCTTGAGGTTAAGACTTCTGGCATTTAGCAGCATTACCCTTAGTTTCTTGTTCCTTGTGCTGTCTATGGGGGTGGGTTTTACTTTTGAGCCCTGCCTAAAAAAGGCACTATGGGGGTGGCAATAGCCTTTGCCAATATCCGAAAGCCCAGTGGTGACAGGTGCAAGCCGTCCCTAGCAAAGCAACGTGGCTTGTCGAGCATGTCATCCCAGGCTGACAGACACTGGATCCCCTTTGAATGACACCAAAATTTTAGCCAATTGTTAAAATCGATCATTTTGTCTTTGTACTGTGGCATCATTCTAGGTGAGGGTAAGATGCTGCTCAAGGTCAGGGTCATACCAGCCTGGGCTACATGATCAGAGAGCTCCTCTATGTCTCTTTTCATGTAGTCCAGGGAGGTACATCTCAGGTCATTCACACCAGCATGTACAATGACTGAGTCATATTTGTATTTGCTTTGGAGTGACCTGAGTGCTTGCGTTATGTGTCAGATCCTAGCACCCGACAGGCAGCTCACCATGACCTTCTCTTTATTCAGCCTGATGAGCGGGACGTCAGTGTGTCTGACAATAGAGTCACCTATAACAAGAGTATCAGGTGTGTTATTCAGCCTTAAGGGCTGTGGCTGCTTGGCACACTGACTTTGTGGGTTATGTGTTGTGTGTGTTTTGTTTTGAGGTAGCGTTTGCTTGGATGTCTGCTTTGGAGGTCTCTGTTGCTTAGGTAGATTTTTATTTAGAGCCTCAGAGTATGTTTTTGTGTATTTATGTGTTTGGTTCGCTGATGTGGTGAGACTATGTGATACTGGAATTGTGTTGTGTGAGGTTACCTTCTCCTCCTGACTGGTTACACCAGTTTTGAGATGAGAGAGCTCAGCCTCCAGTTTGGCTAAATAGTTGCATCTCTCACATATATTTGAACCTGTTTGGAGGAGGAGAGGGTTGTCCGTGTACATGAGACAGTTGTAACATTGCCTCAAAATTCCCAGATTCACCAGCTGGACTGGAGAGGAAACCATTGACTGACCTTTGGACATGCTAGAGTAACAGGGAAACTGAATTTAAGATGGACCAATAGAGGACAGGGTAATCGTAGAGAGTATAAGAGTAAGTAGTGCTTATGGTTTAATAGTGCTAACTTGTAGGATTACTTAATTGGAAAAGTGAAGGGCCTTAGAATGAGAATATGGTGTTTAAATTGAGAGATAGAGCAGTTCAAAGGGAAAAAGTGAAGAGCAGACTTTGTGGAGCCAGGAATAGTTTAAACCCAATTAGGCGGCACTGCCCGTTGTTGCGCTATGCTCAGAAACGCACAAAACAGTGCAAAAGAGGGTTTTAAGAGAGGAAGATGAAGGAGTTTTGGAATTGACCCAAAATGGCCAATAAAACTACAGTTTCAAGTCAGTAACCACTCCCACAGGGGCAGGCAGGCTGCTCAATGTTTTTCACTGCCACTGATCAACAGAGAGACTTTCCTTTAGCCCAAGCAAAAAATGGCCTAACAGAAACTTAAACAGTTCAAGAACAGCCAGCCTGTAACTGAACTTTTTTAAATCTCAGAAAAGTGGGAAAAAAGCAAGATTTTTTTTTTTTCAGAGATAGCAGAGGTTAACAAGTATCAACAAGTTATAACAGTGCAGTAAATGACCCTACACAAGAGTGCTAGGCCAAAGACAGATAAAAGGCAAGTTTTGAGAAAAAAAACGATTTTAAAAATAAGTGCAAACAGGAAATTCAGTAAACAGCTGTAGGTTGTGCTCTAAATACAGTTACTAATGCAGAAATCAAATTTAACAAGCCAGAAAATGTTCAAAATAGGGAGCTATGCAGAAAAACTTAGCAAATAAACAGAGGAAAAATACTTAAAGTCTCAAAAGTGGCTCCTTTCTTCTCTCAGTGTTTTCTCCTCTTGGTGGGTGCTTCACCAACAGCCAACAAGCCTGAAAAGATGCCAAAACCATGAGGCAACCAGGTTTTAAGAGAGGAAGATGAAGGAGTTTTGGAACTGATCCAAAATGGCCAATCAAACTACAGTTTCAAGTCAGTAACCACTCCCACAGGGGCAGGCAGGCTGCTCAATGTTTTTCACTGCCACTGATCAACAGAGAGACTTTCCTTTAGCCCAAGCAAAAAATGGCCTCACAGAAACTTACAAACAGTTCAAGAACAGCAAGCCTGTAACTGAACTTTTTTAAATCTCAGAAAAGTGGGAAAAAAGCAAGATTTTTTTTGTTTTTGTTTTTTCAGAGATAGCAGAGGTTAACAAGTATCAACAAGTTATAACAGTGCAGTAAATGACCCCACACAAGAGTGCTAGGCCAAAGACAGATAAAATGCAAGTTTTGAAAAAAAAAACAATTTTAAAAATAAGTGCAAACAGGAAATTCAGGAAACAGCTCTAGGTTGTGCTCTAAATACAGTTACTAATGCATAAATCAAATTTAACAAGCCAGAAAATGCTCAAAATAGGCAGCTATGCAGAAAAACTTAGCAAATAAACAGAGGAAAAATATTTAAAGTCTCAAAAGTGGCTCCTTTTTCTCTCAGCATTTTCTCCTCTTGGTGGGTACTTCACCAACAGCCAACAAGGCTGAAAAGACGCCAAAACCACGAGGCAACCAGGTTTTAAGAGAGGAAGATGAAGGAGTTTTGGAATTGACCCAAAATGGCCAATAAAACTACAGTTTCAAGTCAGTAACCACTCCCACAGGGGCAGGCAGGCTGCTCAATGTTTTTCACTGCCACTGATCAACAGAGAGACTTTCCTTTAGCCCAAGCAAAAAATGGCCTCACAGAAACTTACAAACAGTTCAAGAACAGCAAGCCTGTAACTGAACTTTTTTAAATCTCAGAAAAGTGGGAAAAAAGCAAGATTTTTTTTTTGTTTTTTCAGAGATAGCAGAGGTTAACAAGTATCAACAAGTTATAACAGTGCAGTAAATGACCCCACACAAGAGTGCTAGGCCAAAGACAGATAAAATGCAAGTTTTGAGAAAAAAACGATTTTAAAAATAAGTGCAAACAGGAAATTCAGTAAACAGCTCTAGGTTGTGCTCTAAATACAGTTACTAATGCAGAAATCAAATTTAACAAGCCAGAAAATGCTCAAAATAGGCAGCTATGCAGAAAAACTTAGCAAATAAACAGAGGAAAAATATTTAAAGTCTCAAAAGTGGCTCCTTTCTTCTCTCAGCATTTTCTCCTCTTGGTGGGTGCTTCACCAACAGCCAACAAGCCTGAAAAGATGCCAAAACCATGAGGCAACCAGGTTTTAAGAGAGGAAGATGAAGGAGTTTTGGAATTGACCCAAAATGGCCAATAAAACTACAGTTTCAAGTCAGTAACCACTCTCACAGGGGCAGGCAGGCTGCTCAATGTTTGTCACTGCCACTGATCAACAGAGACACTTTCCTTTAGCCAAAGGAAAAATGGCCTCACAGAAACTTACAAACAGTTCAAAAACAGCAAGCCTGTAACTGAACTTTTTTAAATCTCAGAAAAGTGGGAAAAAGCAAGATTTTTTGTTGTTGTTTTTCAGAGATAGCAGAGGTTAACAAGTATCAACAACTTATAACAGTGCAGTAAATGACCCCACACAAGAGTGCTAGGCCAAAGACAGATAAAATGCAAGTTTTGAGAAAAAAACGATTTTAAAAATAAGTGCAAACAGGAAATTCAGTAAACAGCACTAGGTTGTGCTCTAAATACAGTTACTAATGCAGAAATCAAATTTAACAAGCCAGAAAATGCTCAAAATAGGCGGTTATGCAGAAAAACTTAGCAAATAAACAGAGGAAAAATACTTAAAGTCTCAAAAGTGGCTCCTTTCTTCTCTCAGCGTTTTCTCCTCTTGGTGGGTGCTTCACCAACAGCCAACAAGCCATCACAGTTGTAGTCAAATACCTCCTCAGGACTGAGGACCTGCGATGAGATGATATAATGTATTTTGTTGCCTAAGTAAGATATGTGTTCCAATATGGGATTATATCCACATTGTACATAATTATTGTTCTACCTTCACAGTGACAGCAGTAGGGGTCTATATGTGTGTTTGGATATGTTTAGCATCAGGTATACCAACATCAGGCAATGTTGTCTGACATACAGCAAGATTCTTTTTAAGTAATTACAGGGATATGTATTCCTTGATTCATACACATGATATAATGCTTTCACATAACCACACATATGACAATTGGCAATGGATTTATACCATGGCATATTCATTGATCCCACTATGGTGGTGATTTTCTAAACTGTAAGGTAAGTGTTCCAAACCAGCATTGAGTGACTGTAAGCATTTGTGTTCTCAACTATTCTACAGGAAATACACCCCCATTATAGTTTGTATGTATAGAGTGGCAGAGGCCTCGCCATCCATTTTAGCAGATAAAAATTATAGGCAAATAAAATACAAATGATTGAATGACTTCACATAGGTGGAGTTCAACAACTGTGATAACAGTTCTACTTGTGATGAATGTGATTAATAGCCATCTTGTTATTTGGAGGAGTTATACAGTTTGATGATTAATTCTAGCATAGGGATCCCTTTTGTTTGAATGCACTGATGTCACACAACAACCATTACATCATGTCAGTGTTATCCCTTGATATGTTAGATGAACGTATGTGAGCATAGCTTTATATTTCCTGAAAGTACACATATGTTCTGCCAATGTAATGGTGAGAGTGCTACCTTGGCACATGCATTGAGTACTGTGGCGTATATGAGTGTGTTCCAGTTCTTGGGTGGTATGTGTATAAACATACAGAGAAGCCATCCTTCACCATGAAACATTGATATAGGACAGATCACATTTGTGTGCACATAAGCATACTCATTTAATTACCATCAGCCTGATATGTTGATATGACATTTATTCTTAGGGTTGCTTTCTTAATTCACACATTAATTCCAGCTGTTTGTGCAATACCCATTGCTACCCTTTCTGGCAGATGCCGACAATACACATCTCTGGGGAACACATTGCATCATGGTGTGGGGTTTGCATCTGTTCCGATCTGTTGGCACAATAACTGTATCAGGCAGGAGTGATTTACTCAAGGGTATTACGTATGTTACACTCATCTCCCAAGTTTTAACACCACATACACCTACATATGGGATATATAACTTTATAATATTGGGGTGCATAATTCCATTCAAGGCTGATCCTCCTCGCACATGTGTTAAGCCTATTTCTGTGGCATGCACAGTTAATACACAGGTCAGTGTTGGCATGGGTTTAGTTCTTGCAAAAGGAGAGTGTAGCTTCTCCTATTTTTCAACATGTTATATGGACAAAATGCACATTGTGCAAATATCCCATTATGTGTGTACTATCCTTGCAAAATGCAAACTGTTATCTCAGATTAGCATGTTAACAACATTTATATGTCATGTAATTCTCATCTGTTACAACATGAATATTTGTGACTGTCACATCGTATAATATCATGCCTGCTTTTAGTTACATAGATTTTCTCAGGATATGAATTGCATAATTTTAATTTTGCAAATTTGTCTTTGTGACATCGGCACCTTCACATCAATTACCATATTAGAATTTGAAGATTTACCCCCCCCCTTATAAATTTCTGTACACATTTCTTTTTGATTTCTGTGCACATTGTTATCATTACACTTTTCCTGTCTGGTAACCCATGTATTGTAGCTGCCCTTGCCACCTTGCTGTTTCACATCCCTTTTTGCTTATTACTGTATTTGTATGTTTTATTTATGAGCACAGTACACTAAGTACACTTTCCCTGCCTGTGTACAGCATGCATTATTTGTCTTAAGTGGTTCTTTGTGCTGTCTGTGAGCACACTCAACAGGTTTGCTTATAAACAAGCCTGTTTGTCTACTGTGTGTGTTCATGCTGCTCAATACAGTTTCCAACACTGTTTCTGACCATGAAAACCTACTTGTATTCATGTAAGCATAATGAGCGATATACATATGTGATTAGCACTGCTGCTCAATGAGCTAACACATACACTTCATGTAGGTTTCACACAAAGCCTATACGATTGTTCTTGAATCCCAGGGATAGACTATTATAGACTCACCTTTGGGATGTACCTTACCAAATATATCAAACATTTGGAAAGACCTCGGAGGTTATGACCAAAGAGGATCATAGGCTTAAAAATCCCTAAACTGCCAGAATAGACTAAAGAAGCACTGAGTCTCTTTTCTGTGCATTATAGTTCCCTCAAAGGAGACCTATGCCTTGCCTTATGAGTAATCAGGGACCCAATAGGTCAAGGTCTTTTGTACCTTCACAGATCAATCAGTGCCACAAACAGCAGAACAAGAGGTCTAAACCTGCTTCAGCAGAAAGAAAATGAGGTGGACAGACAGCTTCATTACTCAGTGTCTCCCTGATCTCTGGAATAGACTCTGCCTGCAGATAAAGCAGTGTGATACACTATCGTCCTTCAAACATGATCTGGATATTGGATGGGTATTCAGAAGTTCATCTAGACATGTCAAGCATAGCTCTCCTTGAGAAGACGCTGATATCTGTGCAGTGACAGAAACTTGTTTCAGGGCTGCGGAGACTTACCAGGCTATACCTCATTCCACACTTTCTGACCCCAAAATTAGGTTGTAAAGACTAAGGGTCATGGAGTCTCTATCTTCATTAAAGACAGGCACACCTCCAGACTGGTTTACTAGCATGACGCACTGGAAATACTCCAGGTGCAACTGACAGTTGACAAGACACCCATCCAAGTTATAGCAAGCTATAGACCCCCCCTCCATATCTCAGAACACCCACTCCTCCTACCTGGACCTACCTGACTCCATCAAGGTACCACCTAACACCCTGATCCTTAGTGACTTCAACAAACCCATTATAGACTGGGTGAACTATTCCTGCACTAATGCACTCACCCTCAACAAATCCACCATAGACTGGGTGAACTATTCCTGCACTAATGCACTCACCCTCAACAAATCCACCATAGACTGGGTGAACTATTCCTGCACTAATGCACTCACCCTCAACAAATCCACCATAGACTGGGTGAACTATTCCTGCACTAATGCTCTCACCCAACGACTCCTTGACTTCATCAACTCTAATGCACTAGACCAGCAGGTCTCATCCCCCACAAGGGGAGATAACATACTGGACTTGGTTCTCACCAATATGGGTGACCGCTGCACCACTCCCATAGTATGTTCTTCCCTGGTGATATCAGAACATCAGTCAGTCTTATTGAAACTTTCTATTCCACCCAACCCCTCTCTAGCCATAACCAGGCTAAAAAACTTCTCAAAAGCTGACTACCAGGTACCAGCAGCGTCACACCACCACCCCCTTCAGACGATGCAGACAACTATGCTGAACAGTATGCCAGTGCAGTATACAAGCACCTGTACAACTGCATGGACTCAGCCATACCCAACAGAACTAAAACCTGGTCCTCAAGGAAACACAAACCTGTCTGGTGGACCTCCTCTATCAACAGGCTTTACAACAAAAGGAAGAAACTGTTGTCCAAGGGTAAAAAGGAACAAATTCCAAATTGGAAAATCTCCTTCCTCTGCCTCAACATCCAAATTAGATCACTAGTGAAAAACTCCAAAGCCAATTATGATTTGAAACTAGCCTACGAAACAAAGGGAAACCACAAGTCCTTCTTCAGTTACATTAGGAACCTCCATAACAAAGCCCAAGTTTGTTCCTAATTAGTACTTAATAGCACCACTTACACTCATCCTTTTGACTTAGCCAATCTGCTAGCTGATATGTTCAGCCCAAACTTCACCCTCTTATTGCCCCCTAAAGGCCCAGTCGACATCCCCAATACTTCTCCCATGCCTCACATCTCCATAGATAAGTGTTAAAGGCCCTATTCAAGGCAAAGAACATAGCTTCCATGGGACCTAATAATATCCCAGGCTGTATTCTGCACCATCTCCAGAAAGAACTAGTTTCACCATTCAGCACCCTATTCAATCACAGCCTAATTACAAGCTTCATTCCAGCAGAGTGGAGAACTGCCGTTTTCATCCCCTTGCACAAAGGTGGTGCCACTACTGACCTGGGAAACTATCACTCCATTAGCTTGAAAAGTCTGATCTGTAAAGCCATGGAACGTATTATTACGGATCTCATAAACAAGGAGATAGGCAATCTCTAAACACTCAACCCCACCCTATTCAGATTCATCAGGGGCAGATCTTGCCTATTGCACCAAGTTAACTTCTTTGAGACTGTCACCAAGGCCCTGGATGAGGGAAAGTCAGTACATACAGCTTACTTTGACCTGGCCAAGGCGTTTGACACAATCCCCCACTCCGGCATCATTGAAAAGCTAACACAACTTGGTGTTAATCCCTGTCTTGTCACATGGGTGCCCAACTGGCTCACAGATAGGACCGACAAGGTCAAAATAAGTGCCACCACCTCCGACAGTAAACCTGTCACTAGTGGTGTTCCCCAGGGATCTGTCCTGGGACCCCTACAGTTTGGCATCTACTTCTCAGAGATCCAGCCAAAGAAAGAGGGCCTGTGGCTGAACAAGTTTGCAGATGACTAAGTTAGGTGCTATCGTTGACTCCCCAAATGACATTAGCATACCGCAAGAGGGTCACACAACTACAAATAACTGGTGCCAAAGTCAAGGCCTTAAGTTAAACGTAAAAAAATGTATTATCATACCATTTGGCAAAAACACGACGCCTACTGATTACCACATCAATGGCAACCCCCTAAGCACACAACCCATGGTGAGAGACCTGGGTACTCAGGTTGACAACAATCTCACATTCAACCATCCTGTGGTGGCAGTGGTCAGAAAAGCCTTTTACTTGGTTCATCTCATAAATAAAGGGATTGCATCCAGAAAAAAGAAGGTTATTACTTCTCTGTACCCCTCCTTCATTAGACCTATAATTGAGTATGACGCCCTGTTTTGTATGTACCTCTCCAAACCCCTGCACAAACTGGAAAGGCCACAGAAATACCTCACAAAGTGAATCCATGGCCTCCAACACCTGTCCTATATGGACAGGTTCAAATCACTATCACTTTACTTGGTATCATACAGATTGCTCAGAGGTAATCTGTGTCTTGCCTATAAGGCAATATCGGACCCTGCCCTACTAGAGATGTCCCATATCTGTAAGTAGAACTCCTCGCACATTACCTGCTTGATAGGCCTAAAATCTAATATACAACATCAGCAAAACCTGCTGGAGAGACAGGTTTGTCTCCCAGAGGCTGCCCCATCTCTGGAATAGACTTTCTATACATGTCAAACAGAATACCTCACTGAGCCTCTTCAAGTGCAACCTTGATGAGTGGATGGGAAACCACAAATTTGTCCCAGGAGTTCCACCTCTGTCCCTCACTGACAGGGGCAACAGGTGCTGACTGAAGTTTCTTTTTTGGGGATAGACTCTTGGCTAGGCTTGTAAGGGCCCCAGGACCATTACCCTAGTAACCTCCTATGATGAGACATACATTCTAGCTTGGAAACTGGCATGGCACAATGGTCATAGGATTTGGTAGCCTTGAACTTCCAATAATTCCATTGCTTCTGATACGGTCCTTTGTTGGCAGTGTGATATCTCTGCTCAACAGCTCATCTAGAATTACAATAACTTTCCATTCAAGTGTACACATCTTTTAATTTCAGGGTTGTAGTCACCATCCACAGAAATTGTTGAGCCTGTGAAAGTAGCCCCTTACTGCCTCAACTTCTTCCTCATCTATAAATAAAGAATTTATAAGACTAGATGACATAATTTAGTATTTTTTGCTGTTGACCAGTAAGCCAGCTTTTTCTCCTTGTACTTCATCAACAGACTCTTCATTTCATTGTCACTTTCAGTCTTGAGAGTGGTATCAACTCAATATCTGAGGTTGTTAATACATGTCAGTTTTTTCAGTTATTTCTTCATTGTTAGTGTTCAGTTTTTCTCTCAAAAATCAATTCAAAATGCACTGATGGAGTAATTTGGTTTATGCTGTTATTCTGAACTCAGACTTAGAAAGTAATTGTGCTTGAATAAATTAACAAACACATACCAGGAAAAGTTTGCTTGACTTTCCAAAGTCATTAAAATTGTCAGTGATCCAGGTAAAAAGTAAGGAAACAGATGAGACAAAGTATAGTAGTTTAGTTCAATAATCCTCAACAGTCCATACACAGGACTAAGTTCAAAAAAGATGCTGTGAAACAGCCAAACAAATCATTTGTGTGATTTATATCTGCATGAAACTATCTGCATCTAAGTGAAGGGAAGAATATGCAAAGTATGAGGCAAATAAATCATTTTGATAGTATGAAATCATGTGCCAATATAAATCAGTGTGAGTAAGCATTCAGAACAACAGGGAATCATATGAAAGAGAGTCCGACACAGCCATAATATAGCAAGACAGAAAAGTATGATGGAGAGTTTAGCAGGCAGAGTGTGCATTTGATAGATCGAGGAAAGACTGAGCAATTTATACACAATAAAAGTGCCAATGCAGAAGACAGTGATGAACTTGATGCGTGTGGCAGTAGGATCAAGATGTCATGTTTTCAATTAGTTGTGACCAAAGGATAGTTTCTATAATCATGATGCCTCAGTCTATCAGCTCTATCACAGCGGAAGCAGGTATATGTCTCTCAATTTTATTAAACAGAGTTTTTTTCTTTTGCTTGCACATTGAAGGGTACAGTGTTAAAATATTGCACAGCACTGATATTATTAAAGTATGTGCTTTGCAATTTAATGATTTAGAGTACATTTATATTTTATTTTAGCTTTGTATATCATGTTCACTGACTGAAATGAATCAGCATGGAACCGTTCTGCTCAGTTTTGGAGGTGAGCATTATTAAGTGATTTCAAAGAGTAGGATGACATTTTAAGGGCATCTACATAGGTGTAGATGGCTAGAGATCTATTCCGGTTTTCCTATTTCAAATTAACAACTTCTTTTAGTATGTCATGGGCATAGAAACAAACTATGGGTACTTCTTTATCTGTCACCTCCCCTTAACACATGGACTTCTCCACCAGCTCAGTGTTGATTAGACCAAACTGGTTAGTGAAGGGTGACTTCTAAATTCAGCTTAACAAGGATTCCATGTCTCTTGTAAAATACTTCCTTCTCAGTATGAAATGATTTATGTTTGCTCAGGTTGCTACTTCTGGGTCTTCTCATTATGGGCATTTGGTGTTTTCACCTCTAACTTTTTTGTGTAGCCTGTCACTGTTTTTTTCATGCTTGAATTTCCTGGGTGGGATGTCCAATTATGAGATGGTACAATACAAGAAGTTTAGACTGACCACTGTAGATTTGCTATGTCTCACATTGTGTCAGCTTTTGAAAGAATGCAGTTGTGGTGAACCAAGGGAACTTACTGAAGTCCACATCTTAGCTGTGACATCATCATTGGCCCTTCTTATCGCATGTCATGTAAGTCTGATTTATATATTTACCTACAAGCTATTGCACTATTTTGAACTTTGAGTGCTAAAACGTGATGGGAAAATGCCTGAGCCCAGATGGGGGAGTGCCAGCATCTGGATGATAGGCATCTACTGGATGAGCACTAATCTTTCTACCAATCTGGGGTCTCCTGGAAGCGTGCCTTTCAACTGTTCCAATTTTCACAGAATAGTCACATTTTTGCCTCATATTTTGGTTAGTTCCTCATAAAATGTTGGTTTTCTGGGAGGACTGAAGCCAGAAAATAATGACAGACATTTGAGTTTCAGACTTCATACCCATTTGAAAACTTACACTAATGCAAACTCTGTCATTCTATCTACGTTCTAAGTTTGTAAGAACAGTTATTTAAAAATTGTCCCTATCGTTGGACCTGCTTTGTCCAGATTTCTTGTTCTAAGAGGTTGAGAGATATGCCTGGAAGAACTCTGTATTTGCCTTTACCTGCCTCCACAATGGCTAACTAATGTCATTGGCATGTAGGCTTGAAAGGCCATTACAGCAGAGAATGTGACTTTATTTTTTGTTGTTTTTGTAGCAAAAATGACTTTAATCAAATCTGATGTATGCTTGTGTACAACCCATCAGGTTCTATTAAACTGACATTGGTCAAGACCTGTCCTATATGAGATAATTTCATGTCATCAATTAAAAATGTTTCCATCTGTGTTAAAAAAAAGCTTTAGTTGCTATGAACATTAAAAAAGCCACATCTGAAACCTGATCTGGATAAAGACCACTTACTCTTGATTCTAACATTTATTTGTAGGTTTCAAGAAGAAAGATTGTATGCACAGCTTAAGTCTCACCTAAAGAAACTTCATATTTAGAATCCATTTCAGTTTGGATTTCAGAGCTTGCGTAGTATGAAGATTGTCATAGCTAGTGCTTTTAATGATCATTTATCACTTTGGCATTAGAGCAACTATTCTGCTTTAACCATAATGGATGTCTCTTCAGTTTTGATCACAGGATCCTACTGGAATATTTTTGTTAATAGTATGGATTCTTACAATTTTTGCTGAAGTGTTTAGCCTCCTACCTCTTTTGTCACTTACAGTGGGTAGCTAACCACTTCACCAAAAATTGTAAGAATGGTGGGTGGTTTAATATAGCAGCACTAACTTTTCATCCAGTTCATTGTGGTGATCAACAAGGTGCCATTCTGGGCCCAGGTTGTTTCACAGCAGTCAAGTAACCCTTTAAAGAACTAATCTACAAGTTGAGCAGAAATATTCATCAACTTCCTTCTGGCTATAATGTCTTGAATTCTTTAGCAGATAATGTAAACTTTATTCATCAGTAGGTGATACACAACTAACTTAAATTCAATACCTCTAATACAGTTTGCATGGAATTACTTGCTATATCAATATACTCAAATATTAGTCATAAGCCCTTTTAATATTTATGTGGACAACAAGTCTATACCTGTGTTGATGGTGCATAATCTTGGAGTAATCCTTGATGACAGATTGACATTTCAGGGCCAGTTATCAGCTTTTATTAAATTTATATTTGGAATATTGCCCTTCTCATGGACCTTATTCCACCCAAGGACCTGCCTGTGGTAGTACATGCCCTGGTATCTTCCTTCCCAGATCACTGTAATTCCTTGTACCTGGGATATATGATTCAGAACTCCACCGTTTGAATCAGGTGCTGAATTTTAATGCTTGACTACTGACTGCCACTTATTTTTACCAATGTGTTACTCAAATTCTTCAAAGAGTCCACTTGCAGCTTATATGCTCTTTTTTCATTTATAAATTACTTGTGTTTTTCTTTGCCTCTTCTATCTCACAAGGTTTGTGATACCATATCTAGGTAGTCTAGGAAGTTATACTGTGCATTTTGTCTTCTTGAGGATACTGGTAGTTCTATGGGTGTGACTTGATTTCTCAGGTACTCACAGCTTATTTCTGTAGTATAAACGTGTGTGAACCCAACTCATTCCTGAGATTGTTTCAGCTTCAATGATTCCTAGGTACATCTGACCACGCAAGCAACCCACAATCCCAAAATGATCCCACAAAATTATAGAAAATTAAGTTATGCAAACATTTTAGATTCTGCCTTGAAGCTTAGCAAAGTAGAATGTCTAGATCATTGCCTAGCTCTGATTTGTAAAATGTGCTACAGTGACAGAAAAATGATTTGAATCGCCCTAATAAGAATTAAAATGCTTTCACTATTTTAAATAATGATACATGAGTCAAATTTATTTTTCAACGGATAATTGCATTTTTTATGCTCATAGACTACTGCTGAGTAACAGCTTTTGTAGCTTTTTGCTCTCAAAATACGTGTCTTGTTTGTAGAATGTTTTTCTTGTATTTATAATGTTCCCTGCACTGATGTAGTGTAGTATACATCATTCTGGAAAAATCAGATTATTTTAAGATTTATGCCATTATACTGTGGTATTTTTAAAAATAAAACTTTCTATTATTATTTTTTCCAATATTTTTAAAAGCAAAATTTTCTATTATTATTTTTTCCAAAATATGGTGCCTTATATTACAATAGATGTGATTTCAACCCATTAAACAGGGTAGGCCAAATCCCAAACAAGTTCCACAGTCTCTTACATTGCTTCTGTGCAATAAGTCTCATATGTGGTCTGGGCTATAACATGATTCATAAAAATAAGTCATACTACTGTTTTGGTCATGTACTATCTGCTCTTCTGATTGGAAATCACAGTAAATATTTCTTAGTTTGCATATCAAATAAGCAGCCCATGCCACATTTGCAAGTGAAAAGCAAGGTTTGGTTCAGACAGAATTAAGTCTTTAATCTGACATCCAACAGGAAACGCTGAAACAATAATGCAGTTTGGAAAATTGGATCCACAATCTAGAACCTGTTAAATAGACTTTCTTGCCTCCTGTGCAAGGCATTATAACATCTAACATAAAGTGGGGGGGAATGTGGTGTGAACATGTATTCTGGTCAGATATGTAATTAATCTCCATTTCTAGTATACATCGCTAGGTATACCAAAAGATCTGTGCAATGATGAGAAGCAAATGCAGTACAACTTGTTGTTGTAGCCAGATGTACATGCCATGCAATTCAGATATTTAACTTTCATCATAACTGTGTATATATTGTGCAATTGAAGTAACACTTGGTCACTGTCATGGAAGTGTCAAACACAGGTCATATGGGTTTTGGTCCTGACACACAGGTACCAGTACTGATGCTTTGCACCTTACAGTTTTCTGCTGCCATCATTTAAACGCTATCTGTAAAAAATATGAACTCTAACAAACTGGTCATATCCCTAGACTTCCAAAGGAAGCAGAATGCTGACCTGACTTCTGGTTCCTCCATTTGTGATAATGATAATGTTCTGCATTTAGATGTGCTTGGAGTGATGGCACTGTGTAATGCAGGTGTAAGGTTCTTCCCATTCCTCTGCAATCATGGCCATAAGCAATTCATGTATATTTATGGTTTATTTATATTTATTTATCTGTTAAAACTTTGTTATCTGGAATGCCTACCTGGGCTGAGGGCCCATTTTCAGTGAGGGCCTATGAACACTGTCTGATGGTTTTATATAACAACATTGAACAAAAACAATATCGAATCGCATAACATCGAATGCTAAGTACCTCGAAAGCACAAAATTATGAAAACTAAACCTACTAATAGCAACACTTGGCAATCTGCTCACCCGTGCAACCTGACACTTAACCATAGCAAACAAAATCACACTTCTTCAATCATCACAACACCATCCAGCAAAGCAGCACACAACCATTCTTCCAGTACACAACACAAAACACACAAACACTACAAACTGTGGGGGGGGCTGTGCCCCCCACACCCCCTACCTATATATACACCAACTCCGAGATCGCACCACAGTGGAGGTCAGGGTGTGTGTGTTTACGAAGGCCGACTATGACAGTCCAGGGTTTCTGTTTTTGCAGTTGTATGCTTTTGAGGTTATTAGCGTTTGATGTTAAGTGTTCGATGTTATGTGCTTCAAAATTGTTGTCATTCGATGTTATGATATAAACCCCTGTCTGATTAAGTGACTTGTCCACATTAGGTAAAGGGAGACTGAAGGGATCATACCCAGACTACATAGATGAAGCTCATAAGCACCTCATAGCATTAATTGTCTGTGATAAGCTGTCAGACTGTTTACCATGGCTGAGAAGGATAACTCATTTATATTGATACAATGTTCATTTATATTTATACAATGTTTACTCCCATTGATGGGATATTTATTTCATTATTGTGCTGTTATGTGTAGTATAGTGGTTGTCTTGTGATGATTGTATGCATGGCAGTGATTTGCACTGTGGTGTTTTGTGAATTTTCAGATGGTTATATGTCCAATTTGCTGTTGTTGCTCAGTCATGTTATGCTCCACAACCTGTCAATGATCAATATGATCATTCCTTTTTTTTTCTTTTCTAGGTGTGGCTAATCCGCACTTTTACAGATCTGTATCTTCTGCCTGTGAAGGAGACAGACACACTACAGACTCTTGCTTTGTGAATCACATCTGAGGCCACCTGCTCTCATCTGAATATGTGCTCCATAAATGGGACATTCCAGGTACTAGATGGTTTAGCAGTACTTATTTCACTTCTGTGTGAAATTTGCAAATTGTGTTTGGATCTTACGACTCAGCTCTGATAAACCACCAGGGTTGAAGGAAAACTTGCTGATTGGTAGTTTACTGAAATACAAAGAAAAAAACATTTCAGGCAAGTGAGTGGGTTGTGTTTTGCAAGTAGTCATTTTAAAGTATGCTGCTATGTCATAGGTTTGGTGCTGTGTGCTATTCTGTTTAAGTATTTTTAATAAAGATGAAAGCACTTAATATATTCATTCAAGTCATGGGCTGGTCTTGAGTATATATTTTTTAATTTTATTAGTTTAGGTATAGTATACATTTTCTGTCAGGTACCAGCCATATGCAGTTATGCATGATACGTGAATATTGTCCTTAAAATTTTCAACTTAGATGCAATGTTTGCTCTGAGAGTGTTGATGGAGAAGAACAGAGAAGGTCTGAAGGTGTTGTATTGTGTTTTTGTAGACTTAGAGAAAGCATATGACAGGGTGCCTAGAGAGGAGTTGTGGTATTGTATGAGGAAGTCGGGACTGTCAGAGAAGTATATAAGAGTGGTACAGGATATGTATAAGGGTAGTGTGACAGCGGTGAGGTCTGCGGTGGGAGTGATGGATGCGTTTAAGGTGGAGATGGGATTACATCAAGGATCAGCTCTGAGTCCTTTCTTATTTGCAATGGTGAGAGACAGTTTGACAGACGAGATCAGACAGGAGTCCCTGTGGACTATGATGTTTGCAGATGACATTGTGATCTGTAGTGAGAGTAGGAAATAGGTGGAGGAGACCCTGGAGAGATGGAGATATGCTCTAGAGAGAAGAGGAATGAAGGTCAGCAGGACTAAGACAGAATATATGTGTGTGAATGAGAGGGAGGATAGAGGAATGTTGAGGATGCAAGGAGTAGAGGTGGTGAAGGTGGATGAGTTGAAATACTTGGGATCAATAGTTCAGAGCAATGCTGAATGTGGAAGAGAGGTGAAGAAGAGAGTACAGGCAGGATGGAGTGGGTGGAGAAGAGTGTCAGGAGTGATTTGTGACAGACGAGTACCAATAAGAGTGAAAGGGAATGTCTATAAGAGGGTAGTGAGACCAGCTATGTTATATGGGTTGGAGACAGTGGCATTGACAAAAAGGCAGGAGTTAGAGCTGGATGTGGCAGAGTTAAAGATGTTAAGATTTGCACTGGTGTGATGAGGGTGGACAGGATTAGAAATAAGTATATTAGAGGGTCAGCCCAGGTTGGAAGGTTTGGAGACAAAGCCAGAGAGGCAAGATTGCATTGGTTTTGACATGTGCTGAGGAGGGATGCTGAGTATATTGGGAAAAGATGCTAAGGGTGAAGCTACCAGGTAACAGGAAAAGAGGAAGGCCTAAGATAAGGTTTATGGATGTGGTGAGAGAGGATATGCAGGTAGTTGGTGTGACAGAGCACGATGCAGAGGACAGGAAGAAATGGAAACAGATGATCCGCTGTGCCGACCCCTAACAGGAACAGCCGAAAGAAGAAGATGATGATGATGATGATGTTGATGATAAATTTAAACAAACAGCACCCATGTTTGATTATAGCATACAGGTTTATACAAAACTGTGAAGTATATCCCGGTACTGCAGGTATGTCTCAGACTGTGCAGTTGTTTTCTCATCTTTCTTCTCGTGCAGTTTAGAATATTATTGTTTCTGTTTTTCTTTCCTGTATTTCCCTAGTTTGTACCAAGTTAAAGACACACAATTGTAATTATTTAATCATGGAATGTTTGTTTTAGGACAATGTGTTTCAGAATTTAATGTAACAAAATTTTACAAGTTCATTAATCCAGTCTCAAATCAACATATGTGTAAAAAAAAAAAAAAAAAAAAAAAGCAGTGGCAGTTAGGAAGTCTGGGTCTTCATTAAATGTCTCTCGTACAAAATGTTTTCTGCTTAATGAGATAGGTATGCAGCAGGGAATATAAATCACTGCTAATAAAGAAACAGAGATAATCAAAACAGTTAAAATTATCTAATCTGCAGAGAGTTTTTTTTTATGTCTAAGACCATGAAGCAATGGAGTCATTTTCATTTTATTGGTTGAGTTTTAATATTACACAGTCTGGTACGTTTTTCTTGAAATAAAGGTGGAAATTATGTATATAATGTCTGTATAATATAAATAGTCTGTTTAATGTGGTACAGCTCTGCATAAACTGGCATGGATTCAAGAATATTTCTATGCAAAGTATATTTCTGATTTGTAATTAATAAAATGTGCAGTGCCATCCTTATAACATTATGGAATAGGGAGCCATGTACTTGTCATTAGACTTTAAAAGATATCATAGTATAGCAGAATGTTAATACATACACTGATCTTCTTTTTTCTATTCCCATTTTTGAATGAGGCCACATGGCGCCAGGGTCATTTGTTCATCATACTTGTACAGTGACCACCATGCCATGGCTAGTAGACAAGCCCCTCTGCTGCGCCAAGCATATTTGTTTTGTAGCTCTCAGGTTACTTTGCAGTGCTGAGAAGTGTAACACACTTCTGGGTGCTTCCTCAGCTCATGTATGCCCTTCATTTGGCTTTTTCATAACTTCTTGATATGCATTTAGCTTAGTCCTGCCATATTACATGAGATACTGTATTTATTGCCATATTGACCCAGTGATATATTAATGGAATTCTTATGGATGCATGTATAAGAACTGTATCAGGAGTGATGAGGTATGCTAGGAATAGCTTGCCACATGTGCTTCAGTCTTGCATTTTTTGGAACAAATGTAGCATAAGGAGTTTCCTGGCAAGTTACACCACTGAGGAGCGGTTTTAATGAAAATCATCCTGCTATGAAAGAACTATGGAAATGCTGAGGAAGAAGGCCACTTGAGATAGTAGCTCAGCCCATGTAAAGGTTGACAGAGGATTATAGTGGTGATACAATAAAATCATCATTCAAAGTGAACCAGAAGGTGATTGAATAATGGTAGTGATATGTGGGAAGGTGTGGAGAATGGGAAAGAAATGTCATGGAAGAATGAAGCCTGGACATGAGTAATCAAAACTGACAGGTGGAAAAATCATGTACTACCAGCAAGTGATGGTCAAAGAGGGAGAATGTGGAAACACACAATGCAGAATACATAGGAAACAAAAACAGTGAGTTAAAACTTAACCAATTAGAGACCAAAACTTGACATGGAGAGGGGACTATTCCACAAAACTGGGAGTGTCTGGGACACACATCTGTCCTGCCATCAAGTCCTGTTGATGTCACAGATCAGGTTAAGGTCACACATGCTGGTTACTCAAGTGAAGCTTGACTTGCAGATATGCAGCAGTCCCATCAAGGTGGGATTCGAGATTTGCATACAAAGCAATCTCAGACCTTGCCTTGATGGGACTGCTGCATATCCACAAGTCAAGCTCCACTTGAGTAACCCACACATGCGATCTCAGCCTGGTCTTTGACATCAATAGAACTTGTTGGCGAGACAGATTTGTGTCCCAGTGACCCCCCTTTTGTGGAATAGACTCCCTCTCCACACCAATCAGAGTACCTCGTTAACCCTTTTTAAGTGCAACCTGCATAACTGGATGGGGAGCAGAAAGTGCACCCCTGGTATTCCACCTGTGTCCCTGCTGGACAGTGGCATCAGGTGCTGACTTGTTGGAACATGGGCTAAATTCTTGGCTAGGCTTGTAAGAGCCTAAGGCCAATAGCCTAGTAACTTCCTATGATCCAAAAATGATAGAGTATTAGCAGAATCCAAAAATAAATGTTTTGAATCAGATGAGAAGACAGGGAAGGTTCAGTGGTAAAATGAAGTTCAGGAGTGGTTGTGTATGCTATAAAAGATAGTCCCAGGAAACCTGACATACAAAGATATAACACGGGCCTGCCTAAGTGTGGAAATAAATGATATAATTACTTGTAGAAGCTGAGAAGCGAAATAAGTTTGAATAATGAGTAGTCTCAAGGCCTGGGTACATTGAAGAAATAAAGTACAATAAAACTATGCAACTATTGATTAACTGTGCTGGAAAGTGGTTGGGGTGGATGAAGGAGGACAAGATGTCAAACTGGAAGAAAACATATAATGTTATTTATGTAAGCTAGATGTTATTGCAGCAGATGTGATGAACATGTATGATGTTAAAAAGGAGACAGGATGGCATGGAGAAACAATACTAGAACAAATACCAAAGCTGGAAAGGATAAAGGACCAAGCAAAGGGCATGTAAATAAAATATTACAGATTAACTTGGTCTGAAGTTAAGTTAGTATAAAACAGAATGACTTGGAGAACAGATTTCAAAGAGAGAATTTCTGAAATTATAGGAGTAGCATAAAGAGCTGAGGGAGGAGAGACAGTGATGTTTCTGCTAAACTGGGTCAAAGAGTTAGGCAAAGAGAGTAGTGGATTAGCTCCACAAGATGATACGGTGCAGATGATAGGAAAAACAAACTGTAGCCCATATGCTAGGGACAGGTACATCACTGTCAAGATGCATTGTTACCAACTGATAGAGTGGATCCTAAGATAAGAGGAATGGAAGAGGAGTCTGATGATGGGGGGGTGGGTAAAGGCAGAGGAGAACTTTTGGCTCTAGTGTATCAACAGCGTGTAGACAAGACTAGTGCTAAGGCAGCTAAAGCTATAAGTTGTCTGGTGTACCCGACAGTTATAAAAATTAAATTGTTAGAGAGGGTGGATTATTTATTTTTTAAGCACTTTTATTGAATAATCACTTGGGACATAGGCAAACTTACATTTATACAAACATAAACTATGTTAACAAGATTACATTTACAAACATTATAGATCACATATACTGTTATATATCATATAATCAAAGCAACATTACATAAATTGTTCAATTTCTGTCTTTTCTTAAACCTCATTCCTCCTCTAAAATATTTTTTCTGCATATGTTGTTCCCACAATTTCTATTTTTTTCTATGTAATTTACTCCTACCTTTTTCTAGAGATATCACCTCCTGTTCTATTATCTCCGTTACAATATTCAATACTTCAAGTACAGCTCTTTTCTAGTAAAAGCCTTTTTTGGCAGCCACCAGAATTAAATTTAACAAGGACTTACTATGTCTAGGCAATTCAGATCCTGTATCACAGCTTAAAAATCATTTCCTAAGCTACACTCATTTCCTCGCCCAGTATGCCTGACAGAGTACTCTGTATTGAATGTTTAAATTCTTCCAACTCATTGCACTACCAAAACATATGTTCCCAGTGACCTCTTTCTTCCTCATTATGCCTCCCACATTTTTTGTCTGTCTTAGGAAAAATTCTTTGGAGTCTGCTTGGGGTATAAAACAATGTATGCAAACAGTTCCAGGCAAAAATCCTAAATCTTCTAGATTTTGTTGCATATTTGGGAGCTATATATATATATATATATATATATATATATATATATATATATATATATATATATATATATATGTGTGTGTGTGTGTGTGTGTGTGTGTGTCTTCTTATTGTTTCTTTGTGAATTTCATGTCTAATCTTGATTCCCTATCTTTTCTGACCTCTTCTGATTGATTCCTGTAGTTATTATGCAATATATGTCCCGCTAATTGCCCTTTTTTAATAGCAGCATCTGTTCTAGATTCCAATAAAAACACAAACAGTGCAGGTCTTTCATTTAGGATTACCCTATCCCTTTTTCTTTGTCTATATTCTGATATTAATTCCTGATGGGGAGGCACCTACAATCCAAATGTCTTCTTGGCCTCTTCCCATTTTGTTACCTTTCTTTCTCTATCCCTTAGCCAGCTTCCTCCAGTAAAATCCAGCCCCCTCTTGTCTATTCTTTGTATCCCTAATTGCATCAGCAGAATCACCTTTCTCTATTCCTGTGTTGACTTAGTTCTTAGTATACTTTCTGCTACTTTATAAATATTGTATTATGAATAACTCTTGTTATTCCCCTTAAGGATATGTGTCTAAAATCCTATTCCTTCCTTAGTTCTTTAACTACTCCCTCCACTTTGACATCATCCCTTTCCACTTTGAATTGTAGCTTTCTGCTTGTGTTATGTTTAACAGCCTTAACTATGTAACTCTAAAAGTATCCCTTCAGAGCAAATAATCCCACTTAACTTTTGCCCTCTTCCCCTTCCAAATAAAATCCAACATTTTCTCTGGTTGATAAAATATGTTTGACATATGTATAAACCTAAAATAACTAAAAAAACTTCACTGCTTGTATTCATATCCATAGGCAAATGCTTCCAGTTTCTCAGTTTTTGCACTGTCTTTTGTTTAGTCTCTTCCCACAAAACCTTAGCTACCATAACAGAATCCTTTTTAATCTATACTCCTAAATACTTCATTTTATCATGTCCCCATAAATATGGGTATTGCAGAATCAATTCAGGTGTGGGTACATAGTTTATAACTATAGCCTTTTTTTTTTCCTTCATTAATTTTATATCCTGAAAAAATCCAGAATTGTCTCAGAATGTTCCACAACACTGAAATGTCCTTTTCTCGTTCCAGCAGGTACAAAATATCATCTGCAAATAAAGCAAACTTTTCTTCTAAACCATACCAAGTAGATCTCTAAATTTCTGAGTCCCTTATTTTCCTTGCTAATGGTTGAAATATAATACAAATAACAAAGGGAAAGAAGACACCTCTGCCTGTATCCTCTCTTCAGACACAACATATCAAAGAAGAACCCTCCCACCTTGATTTTTGCCTCTGATCCCTCATATATACTTTTAATTAACCTTATTATTGTATCAGGAAATGCAAATGCTTACATTGTCTTACTTATAAAATCTCAGTTTACTCTATCAGATGCTTTTTCTGCATCAAGACCCACGAACAACAGTGGCATTTTCTTAGTCTGCTTGCCTCTGGATTATCATTGTTCTATTAATGTTGACAAATGTTTGCCTCCCCTCCACAAAATACACTCACTGCTACATATCTATCAATTTTGACCTCACCTTTGCCATTTTTTAGCCATTATAGACATAAACACTTTATAGTCATGGTTTAAAATGAAAATGGACCTGTAAGAACCTGAATCAAATGGATCGTTAGTGACTTTAGGTATTACAAACACCACAGTTTTTTTCCAGGATGTTAGTGCCTCTTCTACTTTTAAAATAATGATCTGTATCACTTTCTTCCCTCCTAGCTTCCAAACATCCACAGGAATACCATCTATTCCTGAAGACATTCATGCAGATTGGTTGTACATCACTATTTTTATCTTATCTCCTCCTATCTTAACTGTTAGTTGTTAAGTCCCATCTACTTCTATCCTTGGCCTATTTAAGTTTTCCATAAATATTTCAGTTTGTGCCTTTTCTTGATTTTCCCACTAATATGCTTTATACAAATTTTCATTAGATTTCTGAAGGATCTCCAATTTAGGATCTCTGATTATGTTTTTTTTTTTGTCATAGTCTCCCTAAGTTTGGCAATAACCCTTTCTACTTTCTGTTGCCTAAGTCATTGTGACAAAAGTTTTCATGCTCTAGAGTTATCAAAAAACAGTTGCTTAGCAGCAATATTTCAAACTCATGCTTATTGTCCAGATTCTCCCTTATTTTCTCTTCAGCACTTTGTAATTGCATCTATTCTTGTTCTGTGACATTCCCCTTATTTTGTTAATTGCATCTCCACTTGTTCTGTGACATTTCCCTTATTTTGTAATACTTTAACCTTTGTCAGCCCCTCTAAATAATTATTACTTCTTAACCAGATCTATTTTTTTATTTCTACCCCATTTTTTAACTCCACTTTCATTTTATCCCACTCACTAGCTATACATCCTGGAGTACTTTCTATCTTCCCTAATAACTCACAGCTAATTTCCAATACCCTTTCCTAAAATTCCTCCATTTTTAACAGGTTGGTGGGGAAGCACCAGTTTCTCATCTTTACTTCATTAAGCTGCATTTTTATCTTAGTAATTATTGGCACATGATCTGAAATAATTATTGCATGGGTGCCAAATTTCTCAATTAAATGTACACAATCCTGTGAAATATAATTTCTGCCTAGTCTAGCCCAGAAATTGTAAATTGGAGAATAATATGTAAATTCTCTCTGAGTTCCTACTACTTAATTCACATCTTTTGTATAAAGTAGTTTCAGAAATTTCTTTGAAAAACTACACTCTTTTGTTATATTTTCCCTTCTAGACCCCCCCATATACATCCTCGATGTTGCAAATCAAATTCCACTCTCTACCTATAAATAATATTCCCTGAATAAATCAGATTATTTCTCCCATTTTTAAAGCACCATAGTAGCAATTTAGGCAGAATATAAATACATGACAGCATAATCCTCATCCCTTGCTACTAGCCCATTACTACCACAAATCTGCTATTATTATCTTTTTTTTCCTTCTTCTATCACTACTGGAGATCCTCAAGCAACTAATATAAGTACAACTCTTTTCCTTTGTCTTTGATATTCTGCAGAGTATTCATCCTTAAATCCTTTATTTATCAAATTCACATGCTCATTTCTTTCCAAATGTTTCTCCCATTGCATTACTATTTGCACTCTGCATTTTGTAATATAATTAAGTATTCTTTCCTTTTTGTCTGTACCTATGAGACAATTCATATTCCGAGATAGTATGGAGAGTGTCGCCATTACGGTAAGATCTCATTATTCATACCTATTATATATGGCAACTTTTTAAAAGTCTATTTCCAGCTTTTTTGATACATGCATCCATTAGTATTTGGCAGGTTATTTTTTATACATTTTTTTCTTTTTATCAACATTGGAACGTTTGTCACTTTTTGAACATGCCTCCAGAACACCCTCATAACAGACAATCATGACTATGTATATTTTTAAATAATGAAGAGCATTACTTCTAATATGAACATTTGTGCTAAACAGGGACCTGCTAACAAAGGCCCTAATTAACCTAGGATTGAGGTTATCCATGCTAACATGCATGTTTGTGCAATAGTCTACTTACACTAATTGGTGTCTGTTTTTTAAATCTTTATCCCACTATCATGGGAAAACAACTTGCATAATTTCAGAAATCATTAACTTTTAGCCTCGAAGAAACCAATGTTCTGTCTTTTATCATCTTATTATCAGCTTGTTTCATGGAAATGCAATATTAAAAAGAAAAAATGTAGTCTACTGCTGCAGCCTGAAAGACAGGTAAAATATTTATTGCAAATGGAAAAACTGTCATTATATTCAGTGTCCTCATATTTACCTGTTTCCCTTTAAAATTTATTATAATAAGCCAAGGGTCTTAATCTGACAGAGAGGGTGCATGTTTGACATACTAAAGATGAAGCCATTAGATTCCATATGGAAATTATTATGAGAAAAAACAGTAATGGGAATGAATAACCACAGTTGGTGGAAGAATGGGAGCACCAAAGGAGGTAGGACAAGAAGAAAGTGAAGGAATGTGAAGGTATGTGGTGGCACAGCAGGAAACAACACAGAAAAGTCAATAGGATGGTCAGACAATGATACTGCCTCCCCTTTGTAAGTGAGAAATTCTGTAAGTGTGAATAGTTCTGATTCACCAGATTGTTCCTTTGTATGAATGAGTAAGGTGGCATAAAGTACCCTTGCAAATAAAAAAGTGGAAAGGGAAGGAAGAAGGAATGCAGGGGCAGGTTATTATTAAAGACTCCTCAAACAACATGACAAAGATTGTTATGGCCTAGTTGAGGTGACCTGAGAGAGGAAACAGTGGTAAAAGAGTGGAGCAACATGGATGAAGAGGTGGATCAGGATGCTGCAAATATGGAGGAGGAAGTGGAAGAGAGATGGAGTGTGGCAGAATAGATTCAGGCAGATGGGGGCACCATGAATAACCAGTTGGCTCATAAAAGGTATGGAAGGTGAGACCCTGCAAGATGAGCAAAGCATGGAAGTGGACCCAGTAAATGTGGACTTACTGGGGGGGGTCAAGACTACTTCACTATGTGTGGCTTTATTTTCTGCACCCTGAATGTATATCAGAAGAGAAAGATGAAGAGGAGGAAAATCCAGCAGAAGACAGTGGGATGAGTGGGTGAAGACAGTGGAGGGAGAGATGAAGAAATGAGAAGTAAGCTGATGAAGTGTCTGAAGTTTAGACTTAAGACAAAGGTATGACTGCCATTTCATGAGACAGGAGACGAGACCCTGTTATGGACTCTGGTCCAGTGGGTGACTGAAGCATGTTTCCAAATGGACAAAGCAATCGGTATGATGTTTTCATTTGTAATTATGTTAGGCATTTATATATGCAGGGGAGGAGAGGGGACATCTCTGGGACAGATGCAGGGTAATCAATAACCACATATATATGGACATTATAAATATTAGGCACATACATTTACTCTACATCTAATCCAACCACTTGATCTTTTATATAACAAAACTTTGCACCATCTTTGTATGTGTTTCTGTCATGTTTTTGTGGAGCTTTTCTCCCTGGACCTCTGCTAAAAATGTACAGTTTGTCCAGTCAGACTTTCCTGGTAAAGAAATGTAAAATAAAATAAATAAATACAATTAGATAATGGGATAACCTCTGGCCCTTCTGCAGGATATTCAGTGGGCACATGTATATAAGCATTGTAAATATTAATCATGTAATAATGTTGATGAGCTCTTAATACAGAAGAAGGATACAATATGCTGGGAATAATGCAAACACTAAATAAACAGTTAGCAAAAAAGGGGGTATAGTTCCAGCTATTGTGACAGTGAACATACTGGGCTGCTCATATAAGGTTTAATAGCAAGTAAAACATTGATACCTACTGTATATTGAGTGAAATATTAAATTAATGGAAAATCATTTAGAATTTGTAATACTTGTATATGTATATGTATATATATATATATATATATATATATATATATATATATATAGATATATATATATATATATATATATATAACAGAGATGGCTCAATCTAAGTATTGTGGTTCAGATACATTGTAACAATATATGTTAAACAGAGCAAAGTGTAAATGCCGGGCACAACATTGCTGGATGTTTGAGGTAGAGGTAAAGACTGGATGAGGTGTGAGAAGCAAAGAGAACAGTTGCTGGGAGAAACCAGAAGGGAGGAATTATTATTCAAGACAGTGCTACCTATGTGACTGATAAGGCAGATGAACACCTTTGGCCTATTTTGCAAGGAGAGGCACTGGTGTACCTTGATGGTATACCAAAGGAAGGTTCAGCTCCTAAGGAATGGACAGTAGGTCAGGGGGAGGGTGGGTTGGAAGTTTGGGAGTTAGAATGTACAGGTTGTGGATAACCCAGTCAAGAGAAAACATATGTTCATTAGAATTAAAAGGCAAAGATTGGATACAATATGCCCAGAAGAGCTAAAGTTATCAAAATGAGAGATGAGAAAGATACAAAAGAAAGGCTATAAATGGGAGGAAAAAAGGGAAAGAAATAACAGTAAAAGATGAAGGAAGTTGTTGGTGGGAGGAGAGTGTTGCAGGATGAGCAGTAGGTGGGTGGCATGTGGAGCTACTTTTGAGGTTAGGGGAGTTGTTGACAAATCCTATTGTGGCCTGAACAGTGAAGCAGTTGAGGACTAGGCTGGTTGCGTAGAGCCATTTGAAAACATGAGCCAGAGTGGTAAGGGTAAAGGATTTTAATATTGTGCTACAGCTGAGCTTAAGTACATTATGTGGGAGGAAATAGCATAAATTGAAATGGCAGAAGATTTTAAATAAATGTATAAAATGGATAGGGGTTTAAATACATGGAGGGAAAATAAGCTGAAGCAGTTCATGTTTAGCAGACAAAGACAAGAAGGTAAGGGGGAAGATACTACTTGATCATGAAACTTTATAAGAGGTAATGACTACTGACATACATAAAACAGGCATGTTGGATCATTCTTTGGTCATAGTGCTATAAAAAGGGGGTCTGGAGAGATTGGAGAGAAGGAACTGGAACCCAGGTAAGTGCAGCAGGGCAGATCAAGCAGAGTGATTACTAAAGATGGCTACAGAGAGTCTCTAAAGGAATAAATCAGAAAAAGGCGAGTTGAGATTTAAGAAGTGGGATTTCATTAAGACTGCTTGAATGGCAGAAATCATAGGATGCAGAGGACATCAAAATAGATGGTGATAGATTCAGACAGAGGAAAAAGACATGGAGGTGAGGCAGGTGCAGCTAGACATGAATGACGAAGATGGGCAAATAAAGGAACAGGATCAGGAATCTGCAGGAAGAGTCAGAGGAGTTTGAAGAAAAACAAATACAGACAGAAGTGGAGCGGAGGGCAGGAAAATGGAGAACTAAAGGAATGGGGAATGGTAGATGTAAACTAATTAGTGTACAATGCTGAAGTTTTAAAGATAGAAACAGATTGAGACAAAAAGTTTGCTAAGAAAAGAGCGATAAGAGGCATTCATGAAATGTTATGAAAATGTATCTACAATAAGGGAATCAGGTAGGAGGATGTTTGAGGAATAGGAATGGCCAGAACTTCAACAGGAATATAGGAAGGAAGGACATGCATAGGGAGACTAGTATAAAAGAGGTGGTAGTGATAATTAGGCATATTCAAAGAGAGTCTGGAGTGTCAACATGGTTTTACAACTGATTACTGTAAGTAGAAAGGAATGCAGGTAGGTGAGTACTTGGTGAGTCTGCTTAATTGTATAAGTTAAAAGCAAGAGGCACATGAGTCAATGTAGTAGGTAGATATGGTGGACTTATGCAAATGGAAAGGGGGAAGGGAGACTCAGCAAATAAAGGAGCGCAGATCATGGAAAGTGGATGTCCTACAAGTGCTGGATTCTTTTTTTTTTTACTTAGAGGATTCAAAGGATGCGTATTGAGGAACAGCACATGACACTACACTATATGAGGTCACTACGGCTTAGTAGACCATTATATAAGAAGATAAGTGTTCAAATTAGAGTAAATAGAAATTTGTTAGATAAGATGAGTTTAGGAAGAGGAGCAAGACAGGGATGTCCATTATCATCTAGAAGTTTTGTCCTGATGAAGGAGAAACTGGCACAGTGAATAAAATGACTTGATGGAAAGCTGAGGCTACAGGCAAAAAGAGTAATATAATTTTTTTTGCAGGTAATTACATATGGTTATTGGAGGATATTGCCTCAACTGCAGCAGATTTTTAGTAGAGTTTGGAAAGGGATCAGGTTTGGGATATCATCCTAAGAAATCATTAGTCATATGGCTTGGCAGAAGTGTACAATACACGGCTGTGATCAAGAGATTGGAATATTCAAGTGAGAAAGTATATCTAATATTAGAAGAAATTAGGTGGAAAAACTGAGAGGAGTTAAGAGACATGCTAAAAAGAATGCTGATTAATTGGATCAGTAGGTGCTACATACTGAATGGAAGAAATAAGTAACAAGAGTGATGGTGCAACCTATGGCAATTTATCTGCTGAGGCATGTGTAGATCAAACTAGCAACAACGGGGTTGAGGAAATACAGGAAGCATGTCACAGGTTCATTTGGAGAGGAAGGAGAAGTAGGATAGGAAAGGAAAGTCTGAGGGACCAACGTGCTAGGGAGATGTACCGTGCCAGAGTTTAAGAGATATGCTGTAGTGGTGAATGCTGCACACAGACTAAAAAGCTTAGACATTGATAAGGTCAGGTCAAAGGTTTGGGACAATAATGATACTGAAGGGGAATGGAACATTTTTAGAGAAAAAGAGAAAGTGAATGAAGCAGAGATAAAACCTATGAAAGAGGACATGAGACTGAAATTAGGGAGATATTGACATTCAGCAGTTACTTGGGAGTGTGTAGACTGATGCAAAAGAAGAAGAAGGAAGGTCAGTGCATGTCTTTCAATCAGACATGAGGGACTTTTGGATTGAGAACAGGGAAGGATAGGAGAATAATTATGAGCTTTAATGTGGATAGGAAAGATGAAGGTAAGAGAAAAACAAAAACAGATTAGAGGGAAGAGAAGTGACTGGAGGAGTTTTGGGAAAGGATTGTGAAAGACACACGCGCACACACACACACAAACACACACACACACACACATATACATATATATATATATATATATATATATATATATATATATATATATATATATATATATATATATATATATATACGCATATATGTATATATACAATATATACATAGGATGTGGGAGAGAAGGAAGAACAATTGATAGGTTTTGGAGATGTTTTAGAGAAGTGTAGGAAGTTAAGTAGGATATGGGAGAAAGCTGAGACGTGCAGAAGCATGTGAGATGGTAACGTATCTAAAAGTATTGGGGGTCAGTGGGAGATCAACATGTGAGGTTGTTATATATCCTACAGGACCCCACATATATTTGAGAGGAGGGCCAGTGGGAAAATCAAGAGTGTTGGAGGTGTGGAGGAAGAGTAGATAACAGACACATGAAGAAAGACAAGATAGGGCATTGAATAAAGCAAGCAGAGATAAATTAATGTAACAGAAGATTGGTGAAAAAGTTAAAGAACAAATGGGATGTAGTACGGTAACTAGGTAGAAGATAACAGAGAAGGATAGTAGCAGAAAGCAGAAGTCGGTTAAGGGTTATCATTTGAGGGGAGAGGGAGGAAGTTCGGAAGTGGACAAAGAAGGAGACTATGCTATAAAAATTTTAAGTTATGCTTATGTAAGGCATACATTATCATATATGGACGAAGCTATGTGCCAACAAAATGCAAAATTTTATTTCTGATTTGCTAAGTTATATTGATGTATGCAAAACAATATGATGAGTTTAGAAGGCTTTAATAATGATCACTGTACTTTTCATACATTGCATTAAGCATATGATTTAAATTAAATGATTTGCAGGTAAAATTACTTATGTTATGCTTAACATTAATATGCATAGGTGCCAGTAATGCTTAATGTAGCCATGGTCAATAAGATACTGGAATTTTTTATGAATTTCTGTCTTTGACAAGGATGACTGTTTATTAATGAGAATTAATGAATAGTCTGTGATATCCTATGACAATACTAGTTTTTTTTTAATTCATGAAAAGTATACTTTCTCTGCATAGTGCTGTTTTTGTGGCATGAAGTTATGGAGGTCTCATTTGCCTCAAGGACTGCAGTTTAAATGAAAGTACAGTACAATGCACATCTTAAGATGCAGCAGAACAGTAAGCGTATATGAGCAATTTTACTTTTTGTGTTCATATTATTGTTGACTTGGACTGTACAGCTGTTCTTTAAATTTAATTTTTTCTGTCTTACTGTGTTGCATTTTTCTTCCTGGGTGGCATCTGAAAAAAACAAATGAGAGAAAAACACTGACTACCCTTTTGTAATACTTGTTTCCAGTTTGCCTCTGAGGGCTTTGCTGCACCAATTCTGGAACAGCTCAAATAAGCAAGTTTGTTGCCTGAATTAGTACATGAAATTATAATACAAGCTCACAGAAGGCAGACATGATGAGTCGGCATGGTAAATAATAACTTGAAATTCCAGTGGAAAGACTCATACCTCAGGGCGAAAGTAGACTTTCATATGAGGGTTGTCACTAACGTGCTTAAAAATATGAAATGAAGGAGCAAAGAAGTGAATATGAAGCCAGAAATTCTGATGTACATCTTATATCATGTTAGACACCCCATTAGCAGCGTGGTGAAGCTGTTAAGATTGCATTTAGTTCTGTTGTTGGTTTCCTGGATAGGTTGCCTTCTCTGTGGCGTGTGTATGTACTGCCTATGTCTACAGGTATTTTCACCAGTTTCTTTAATTTTGCCACATCCTGAAATGATGAATCAGATGAACTGGTGATTTTCTAAATTGCTCATCTGTGTGTGTGTGTGTGTGTGTGTGTGTGTGTGTGTGTGTGTGTGTGTGTGTGTGTGTGTGTGTGTGTGTGTGTGCGCGTGTTCTGTTACACATTGGAATGGTTATTTTCCTACTTCCCATTGCTTGCTTGGTTAGGTTCCTCCTTCACCATCAGCCTGAAAGGTGAAAGTATGCTTCAGATAACGCAGTAACATACAAATGAATGATAGACAAGCCCAGCATGAGTGTGCATTCTTTTCTTGGCCCGGTTTTCCATTTTCCTTTCTATAAAAGATACAAACTATTTAGCATCTCAGTGTATCTAAAAATGCAAACAAGAAGAGTAAAACCATGAATGTCTACTGAACTTCCTTGTGTAATTCCAAGATTATTTATTTATTTACTAGCTGTATAACCTAGCATATTATTTATTTGATTGCTGTGTAATTTAGCATATTTTTTCTTAATTATGTTTGCATACTATGATTATGAGTATGTCATCCAGCACACCATTTTCCTTTTTGTGCTATCTTAAGAAGAGGCACTTCTGTCTAGTGGAATTGCTAAGCTGATAAACAAATAGAAATGTGCTCATATATACTGCTTGTTAAAATTAGAAACTGATCATGTTCATAAAATTAGTAACAATGATCATATTAATGCATTTACTAAACTTAGCTGAGGAAATACAATGGACTAAAAGGGTTTTATGATTTTTTTAGACTGGATAAAGGATACTACTTTAAACTCATTATTACTGGCATTCAACGAGTCCATTAAAAGTGATAGTGCACTTTTCAGCTGAAACCTACTGTTAAAAGGTAACTGTTTGAATTGATGAGACTTGTTATGTTGATGAGTCTCTGAATGTGGAGACTAACTAAAAATCCAGGTTTGCATGCATTAGATATGATGGCCATTTCTCAAAATGATCCCTTTTCTCTAAGGTATGGCAATCACTGACTTTGTATATAGAAGGTTGCGGTGTGTTGGGAAAACTTGCTCCCTACATCAGGAGGGTAGCTGGTCACATCTCCCCCCTCCAAAAAAAAAGCAATGTTTGATCTTCACTCTTCTCCTGCAAGACTGGTCTTTTTTTCAGCATATTGGGGCTCAGTATTGTGAATCCCATATTTTTGTAAGGAGCCATAATAACTTCACAGTGGCAGATCTGAATCAGACTGATAAGTTAAACTTATATGTTAAGAAAAGTCCTCAAAGGAGCTTATCTTATGAATTAAAAGAGCCATTAGGAACTTAGTTTTATTAAGACAATGTCAGCATGGCTTTCATTATGAAAGAGCCTTTCCCATAAGCTCGACAGCATTATCTGAGCATGTTTCAGATACCACAGATTAAGAAATATCTTTTTCCTATATACCATGATCTAGCCAGAATCTGTTATCCCACATACTAGAAATACGCAAACACTGCTGTAACTAAAACTAAACAGAAATGTAATAAACTAGGGGCACAGGTTGTTATGCAGTGTAAACAATGAATTAAACTGTCAGAGCTAGTCAAATACTCAGATAAAGCACAATCCTTCCTGAGGTCATCTTTATTCAGTACTTTTATGGCTGCCACTGAAGCTATCCAAGGACTCAGATAAAATACGATCCTTTTGGGGGTCATCCTTATTCCATATTTTCATAGCTGTTACTGAAGTCATTCAAGGACTCCAATAAAACACAATCCTTCCAGGGGTCATCCTTGCTCAGTACTTTCATAGCTGCCACTAAAGCCACTTCACTAAATAAGGTCACATCTCAAGATTGTAGTAAACAAACTGAACAGACATGACATCTGAAATGCATTATAAACTTGGAGGATTATGATCGTGTCTCTGGTTATAACTAGATTATTTGTTCAAGAAATGGTGGCAAGAAATTCACTTCAAGAGGAAAGTTTGAAAGCTGAATTATTTGACATCCATTTCAGGGACACAAAATAGCTGGATGATCTTACCATAGTGATTTGTATGTGCTCCTGTTTTTTGATATATTTATTTACTGTGCGCCTCCTCATCATGCCCCGACATCTGAGGATGGCATGGCTTCATAAAGGCTGTGTAGGCATGATTGCTATCTGGAGAATCTGAAGTGAGCAGAGAATGGGAAGGACATGCTAGTCCCTTTTTCTAGCTGTCAATAGACTGGGCAATTCTGCAGTGCCAGAGGAATGTAGGCTACTCTCACTGCATTATGTGCCTTTCTTTCATTAAACAAATATTTAACTCTTGTCTTTATGTGATCCTATGCATTTTAAAAGCATTAAAAGGGGTGAGTGGCAACACAAGGTAAGTAACAGATTTCAAAGCTATTAGCTGATTTGTGGTACATTTTGTGTTTGTGGCACAGAGTGGTTTGCTTAATGTTTTCACAGGGATATTCATATACAAGAACTTCATTATTGCAAACGTGTTTCAGAGGAGTTTGTACATATGAACTGCGCTATCACAAGTTTATTGTATTCTGATTTTCAGGAAGATCAGAGTAATCCATGTATTACAAATGTGTGAATGTACCACTTGCAGACAAGTAATAAAATGGCAGACAGTACTAGAAACCAAAGTAAACTTGAGGGAAAAGATCTCAAATTTTGTATACATATGTCCATGCTAGTAAAGAAATGGATTCATTAGGTTTTGTTCCAAGCTACTCCAAATTAAGGCTGCTTTTAAGGTAAGAATGGCAATAAAACCAGGAGATTAGAGTGAGGTATTATGGATTCCACCCTGTACATGAGTGTTCAGCACTTGATTCTAAAAAGTGTTGGTAAAAATCATCAAGGATACTGACTACATGCATCTCTCTCTTTATGTATGTATGTATGTATGTATATATATATATAAATATATATATATATATATACACATATATATGTATGTATAAAAACAATAAATCAAGCATAACGAAGCCTTCTGCATGTATTGAGCTAAACAGCGTCTCCAGCCCAACTAAAAAATGCAGAGCATTGCTCTAAAAGAATAACTGAGAATAAGGAATTAAGTTATGAAAATCAAATAATATCATTCTCCCCCATTTTCATTTTCTTATAGGTCATCTGGGTATGGATTGTGATAAGTTATCAGTGTTGTATCTGAGCCCATTTTTTTCTCAGTCACTTTGTATATCTTAGTATGCTCCTGGGTCAGCCCCCAAAATGTCAAAATTCAAATTATTCGTTTTTGTGGTTATGCAAACAGCTGGAAGGAAATGTTTATCAAAATGTTGATTAAGTATGGAACCATTGGGATTCAGTTTACTTAAAGATTTATTGAATGCATTTTATTTATTTGAAGTCAGTTCACATGTGATGTGTGCAAGCTAAGGTAGCAAAATTAATACAGCAAAAAAAAAAAATGTTGCTGTGACATCCCCATGCTGGGCCAGTAATCAAGGAGCTTGAATCCTCATCACTGACACTGGAGAGGGACATGCACTTTGAATACAATTGGATACACTCAGTATTTCCAGATACAGACCTGTCTGCATCAAGCATGATTTCCCTCAAGAAGCACATTCAGTCCAAGGTCTGGATCTCTCTGTCTGTCTCCCTCCAGGTCCCCAGTAAGACTCCTGATTGGTACAGCTATAGGGTTAGGTCCAAGCCAAGACCTCCAGCCAGCCCAGTGCTTGGTGTCCCTGCTCCAAGTAGCTAACACCCACAGTGAGATTTGATTTCACACATACACACACCACCTCTCAACCTCTTAGACAAAGAAATCTAGACAAATCCATAAATAAAAGTGGGACAAAGGCCCACAAATAGGGACCAATGTTTAAATATTGCTCATACAAGCTTATAAAGTTGCTAGAATAACAGGTTTTCCATTTGCATGAATTTTCTGTAGGATATGAACTCTGAAACTCAAATGTCTGTCATTATTTTCTAACTTGAATCTTTAATGATTTGTCAGTAATTTGCTATAAACCAACAATTTTATGAAAAACAGACCAGAACTTTGAGGCAAAAATCTGGACATTCTGTTAAAATCTGTACAGTTGAGAGGTATGATATATACACACATACACACACACCTGGGAAAGGCTGGCACAGAATTACGTGGTGTGTCCCCTTCTGCCCAGAGTATAAGGCAGATATCACTGCCACCAGACACTCCACAATCACCTACTATAAGGTCTTTAACAAAGGGTGTCCAATTATACTGTGTAATATATATAATATACTAATATGAAGGTAGTAGTTGACCAATGCAGCTAGGCCTTCTGGAGTGGCCCACACAGTGTCACCAAATAAATATGAGCACTCTCAAAGGTTAAATACTTTCAAAAAAGGGCAAGCCACAATAAAAGTTTTAAATATATTTAATAATAAATAGTAAAAGAGCATGAAAATACTGAGTATATATTTACAGTAAACCACAGAGTTCAAATCACAGAGAATATTGAAAATAACATTGATGGACTGACTCATCCAAATAAAGAAAAACAATCTCTAAATTAAGCTTCACCATATTCCTGACTGAATCTAGGAGAATTACTATCCCCTAATAACTTACATGATACAGCAAGGCACAGTCTTTCTAGTCAGGTTCCCCAAAACAGAATATTCAGTCCTCAGAGATAACGCTCTGTAAAATATAATATAACCTCTGCTGTCTTAGTATCCTCTATCAAAAGATATACATTTAATTCAGTTGCAATAATACATGTACATTTCTTTTCATTCCAGCAGGGTGCACTGTTGATGCATTTTAAGACAAGCAAGCCTCACAAACATATTTTCAGTACAATCATCTGTACAAATAAGTTTGATATACAAATGACATACTTATTTACAGATTACCAGCTAGCTCTGCTGCCACAAGTCATACATCCACTACCCTATTTCTCCTGGCATGGCTGGCAGTACCTCCTATCATCACAGTTGCATTTTTATTTTTTCATTAAACATTTCTTTTTAGGCCTCTAAGACATTTCTCAAAGGCAAACCCATGAATTCATTAAAGTGCCTAGTGCAAGCTGTATGGTTCATGCTAAAAAGGCCCTGCTCCCATGACACTGTATTTTTCAATTCAGATACGTTAGCCATGATGAGGAAAGACCTCATTATTGGCTAATTTGTGTGTCTCTGAATCACAGTTACTACTGCAACATGTAATGTGATCTGCACATCATGTTAGTAAACTACTGCTTATGCAGGCATTAGCATCCTGTCTCTCTCTCATGCACACACTCACACACACACATACACACATTCAAACACAAGCAGACACACACAAACAAACAAACCACGATCCCCACACCTGTCCTTGACTTGTTTACTCTCCTGTGGTTTCCTTCCTCCCTCAATACCTGTAATAATTAAAGTGTCATAATGGCACAACTGTGGAATCCCTGGTGTATATTGTTTGTCCCACCAACCCCTGATCCCCATATTGTAGCTAGTGCTATCATGGCACTAAAAACACTGAGTAATCCCAGTTGTCTACTGCTTTCCCTATCCACAGATCCCCTTCCTACAGTCAGTGCCATTATGGCACTAAAAAGAAGAGTAAAATAATCCCTGGTGTCTAGTGTTTCTTCCAACCCCCAATCCTTGTAATGCAATCAGTGTCATTATGGCACTAAAAGGCAGAGCATTTCCTGCTATCTAGTGTTTCCCCCATGCCAATTCTCATACTGCAGCCAGTGCTATTATGGCACTAAAAAATAGAGTAATCCTTGGGGTCTAAGTGCTTATCACCCTCCCCACCCAATCTTCAAACTGAAGCCAGTGCCATTATGGCACTAAAAAGTAGTCATTTCTGGTGTCAAGTGGCATGCCTCACCCCAATTCCTGGTCATTCCTCGTGTCTAGTGGTATCCCTCATCCCTAATCCCTGGCAATTCCTGGTGTCTAGTGGCATCCCTCACCCCTGATTCCTGTACTACTCTCATGTTAAGTAGTTGAACACCTTTTGGCCATGTTCACTACCTCAATGTGGTGGGGCTGGCAATGCTGAACTACACAGCTAAGCTATTTTGAGACGTTAGCATGTAGATGCCTCATTAAGCAGTGGAGGATCTTAAAGTCTAGAATGCTCATATTTCTTTTATACTGAACATATGCCATCCCAGGAAACAGTATGTAGTTCATAACTTATACTATGGACATTCCAACAGCATTTCCTAATTCTGATTTATGCCCATGTGCAAGTGATAGAATTATCTTTTAATATTCAGATTTAAAGTAAATTACCTAATATTTGGACAGTCCTAATCACATGATGCATTTCAACAGACATTATGTCCTGATGTGACAATTGGGGAGAGATGAGTGAAGGCTGCCAGCCTAGTCAAATAGAATTTGATATATAATTCTGGCATTTGTAAATAAATGTAAAATACAGGCATGTTTCTTGAGTTTAAAGAATACTGTGAAATGTGGAACTGCAAAATATATGACAACATTGCATTCTACTGGTCCAGTGAAGCATGTACCCTTTCATGTTAGAATTCGGCTCCAGTGTGGCTGGATGAAGGTTTCATGCCCATTGTTTTAAGGCTAAAGTTTATGACCATTATTTAGATGTGGAATGTACTTTATTGCTCTAGTTTCTGTTAGAATATACATGACACTGACTGTTTTGATTATACTGCTGTAAAAAGACATTTATTAGAATATTTTAAGCTAACACTTGAAATGTATAGGAAAAAGTTTTGTGAGCGTAGACGCAAGGCACATGAAAATGTATGTGAATATGTTGCTGAACTGAGCTCTTATTTTCATAGCTGGGTGAGTGGATGTCAGGTCACCACTTTTGAAGGGCTGTCAGACCTTTTGGTGAGGGAACAAGCCCTTAACACTTTGCCTGAGGATATGAGGATCTGGTTAGCTGATAGACAGTGTGCTACTTCAAAGGAGTTGGGGAAGAAGGGAGACCTATACCTAGCAAGCAGGGCAGCCCTGCACAGGAAAGGGACCCCCAGTACTGCTCATGGGACTAAAGGAACCCATGGCGGGCAGCTCTGACTGCCCCAACAGAATCTGCCAGTAGCAGGGGAAGCCACTAGTCCAGGTACACGTCCAGGAGCTAGGGTTAGATGTTTTGAATGCAACCAGTGGGGCCATGTGGCATACAGAGGTCCATGGAGGCAAGGTGGGGAACCAAAGGTGAGGGAGTCAGCAAGTGGGAAATACAAAATGCCAACAGTAGGTTGTCTTGAGACAACAGGGGTATGGAACTACCATCCTGCAAATGTCCTGAGAGGGAAGGATTTGGATGTGGCAGTACTATGTACTTATGCATTTACATGCAGTGAGGCTAGGAGACAAGCATGTGGGTCTGGAGGCCTGGGGGAGACCCAGACAGACTGCATACTTGCAGCCAGGACTGCTGAGGTGGTTACTTCAGGGAGTGAACTGCGATGTAGCAGTGAGACTGAATGCAAGCCACAGCCGCTTGGGGGTACTGATGTTCCCTTGGACAGGGTAACTGCAAAGGTAGAGGTGAGTAGTAGTACCCAGGCTGACAGTGAGGCACCACTGTCAGAGGATGCTAGACTTCCTGTGGAAGGGGAGCTGGGAAGGGTTACAAGGAGAGACTTGAGACAGGCTCAGCTCTAAGACCCTACATTGCAAGGCCTGAGGCAGGTAGCTAGGGAGGCACCTGATTCTCAAGGCAAGGGGAATCTGTATACTGGGATAAAGGGTTACCATACAGAGAGTGGACCCCTGAGGGAGGGCTAGAAGGTGAGAGAATACAGCAGTTGGCAGTGCCTAGAGCTTACCGTCTGGCTCTTCTAGCCATAGCCCATAATATTTTGTTTGCAGATCATTTGGGCATAATACATACAAAGAGGCATATTATGCAAAACTTCTATTGGCCTGGAATTTCCAGAGATGTAACAGGGTACTGAAGGACCTGTGAGCAGTGCCAAAAGATAGGCAAGGCAGGAGACAAGGTGAGAGCTCCTTTGATGCCTTTGCCTGTGATTGTGGAGCCATTTCAGAGGGTATCTATGGATATTGTGGGTCCTCTGACTACCCCAAGTTTCACAAGGAAAAAGTATATCCTAGTTATTGTAGATTATGCTACACAATACCCTGAGGCAGTGGCTTTGTCCTCCATTGAGGCAGAGAAGGTGGCAAATGCTTTGCTAGTGATTTTTAGCAAGGTGGGTTTCCCAAAGGAAATACTGTCTGACAGAGGTGACAATTTTATGTCAGACCTGCTGGCTTGTCTGTGGAAGTCCTGTGGGGTGAAACACATGAAGACCATCCCCAGACTAATGGTCTTGGTGAGAGGTTAAACTCTACAATCAAGTCCATGCTACAGGCATTTGCAGATCATTTTAAGAGGGAGTGGGACAAATATTTGCCCCATCTGTTGTTTGCTTACAGAGAGGTTCTCCAGGAATCCACAGGTTTTTAACCCTTTGAGTTGCTGTATGGGCATATGGTGAGAGGACCTCTAGATTTAATTCGAGATGAGTGGGAAGGTGAGTGTGAGACTCACAAGGAGTCTGTTGTGGCATATGTCCTGAACCTCAGGACAAGGCTCAGAGAACTCATGGGCCTGACCCAGGAGAACCTGGCAGAAGCCCAGCAGCAGAAAAAGATGTGGTATGACAGAAATGCTCGAGCTAGAGAGTATGCTGTAGGTATGCAGGTGATGGTTCTCATTCCTGTCAGACACAACAAGCTGCAAGCAGCTTGGGAGGGGCCCTACAAGGTGATAAGAAAGGTAAGAGATGTTAACTACATGGTGGAAGTGCTAGGCAGATGGCAGGGGCACAAATTGTACCATGTTAACATGATGAAACCTTACCATCATAGAGAGGCCCTTGTCCTGAGCATTTGCAGTGGATTGCAGGAGGAGTCTGAGGGAGATCTGGGGACTGATCTCCTCAGTGAGGCTTGGGCTGACACCTTGATGGAAGGGGTAGCAATGTCCCAACAGCTATCTCCTACCCAGGTTTGAGAAATCCGAGCAGTGTTGCAGGTGTTTGGGGGCATGTTCACTGGGAAACCAGGGAGCATCCACCTGGTGCAGCACCAGGTGGATACAGGACCCCAAAGGCCTATCAGGCAGGTCCCTTATAGGGTGCCTGAGAAAGTCAAGCAGACTCTGAGGGTGGAGGTACAGGAGATGTTGGAACTATGGGTGATTCAAGAGTCCAACAGTCTCTGGGCGTCGCCAGTGGTGTTGGTGCCAAAGAAGGATGGCAACACCAGGTTCTGTGTGGATTACAGGACATTAAATAGTTACACAGAATCAGATGCTTACCCCATGCCTAGGACAGATGAGGCCCTAGAGCAGCTGGGTGGGGCTATGTATCTTACAACCATTGATCTTACCAACGGTTACTGTCAGGTGCCCTTGACTCCCAGTGCTAGAGAGAAGTCAGCCTTTTTGACTTCTTTTGCCTTGTATGAGTTCACAAAGATGCCCTTTGGGATGAAGAATGCCCCAGTGACTTTCCAGAGGCTGGTAGATCATATCTTAGCAGGAGCAGGAGAATTTTCCCTTGCTTACATGGATGATATTGCTATCTACAGCCATTCCTGGCAAAGCACCTTCAGCATGTCAGGGAGGTGCTGGGTAGACTACAGAGGGCAGGGTTACTACAGAAAGTTCGTTCCCAATTATAGTACCGTAGCTGCTCCCCTTACAGATCTGACAAGGAAGAACAGGCCAGACAAGGTAGTGTGGACCCCAGCATGTGAGAAGACATTCCAGAAGCTTAAGGAAGCTTTCAGAGGACCCCTGTGTTAGCCAGTCTAGACTATAGCAAAGAATTTGTTGTGCAGGTGGATGCTTCAAACTATGGGATGGGGGCTGTACTTAGCCAGATTTCTTCAGGGGGAGAAGAGCACCCAGTGGTTTATCTCAGTTGTAGGCTCCAACCCAGGGAGGAATGCTATGCAGTGGTAGAAAAGAAATATCTAGCCATAGTGTTGACACTACAAAAATTTCAGCCTTATCTGTATGGAAGAAAATTTACTGTGATGACAGATCACAACCCTCTAACATGGTTAACCAGAGCCAGTCAACAAAATGCCAAGTTGCTAAGATGGAGTATGGGGTTGCAAGCATTTGATATTTCAGTGCAGCACAGCAGTGGGAGTAGCAATGCAAATGCAGATGGGCTCTCAAGACAGGGAATGGGGTGAGGTACACCCAGATAGACCTGACATTCTCAAGCAACGTTTCTCAAGAGGTACTTGAAAAACTTGCTTGAGTTCCCCGGGGGGGAGGGGATGGGACGACTGGGGAGAGATGGGTGAAGGCTGCCAGCCTAGTCAAATAGAATTTGATATATAATTCTGACATTTGTAAATAAATGTAAAATACAGGCATGTTTCTTGAGTGTAAAGAATACTGTGAAATGTGGAACTGCAAAATATGTGACAACATTGCACTCTACTGGCCCAGTGAAACATGTTGTACCCTTTCATGTTAGAATTTGTGTTAGAAAGTGTGGCTGGATGAAGGTTTCATTCCCATTGTTTTAAGGCTAAAGTTTGTGACCAGAATTTAGATGTGGAATGTGCTTTATTGCTCTAGTTTCTGTTAGAATGTACATGTGAAATGTCTTCTATAGATTGTAAGTTTCTGTGCAGGTGTTAGAATGCTAAATAATGCAGTTTGTGGCCTGAGAACTCAGACCAGGTGTTAAGCTGATGCAATATGAATACTGAGAAAATCTAAGTCTCAAAGAAATGATGTAATGAAAACTAACTGAGAATGATGAAGTCTGGAAGGACCCAGAGACATGTTTGTTAGTGATGTTTTATAAACTGTGTGTCAGAGAGAGACTGAGTGCATTTTGATCTTGGATATCTAACTCAGCACTCTGCCTAAGCTCACATGTAAGTTTCTAGCACTGTGATTTCTTGTAGAAATAGTTAAAGCTGGTAAAGATTAATTAGGTATTTTTCTTTGAAATCAGACCTGTCCTACTGTGTTATTTTAAGTTTCTGTGTGATCTCTGAACTCTTAGATATATCTGTGGTGTAGTAGTTTTGTCTTGTGTTTTAATTATTTATTATTAAATATTTTTAAAACCTTCTATCTATAGCTGATTTGTGTAGAGATAAGCTCTAGAGTACATTGCATATTTATAGAGGTTATTGTAATAGGCCACTCTAAAGCAAGCCTTGACTGTTAGTCATACTACCATTGGATAATAATATTGCACAGTAATAATTGGACACCATTTTAAGGGCCTTTTAGTAGCTGATATTATTAACTGGGTGGTGGCAGTAATTACGACCGTATAGTCTGGGTAAAGGGGCACAGCTGGAAAATCTGTGTCAGCCTTTCCTAGGAGTGTCTGTGAAGTTGTATAAATACTTATCTCAAGGTGTGTGTGTGTGTGTGTGTGTGTGTGTGTGTGTGTGTGTGTGTGTGTGTGTGTGTGTGTGTGTGTGTGTGTGTGTGTGTGGTGTTTCAGCTACCTGGGCAGGGACACGAAGCACTGGTTCGACAGACAGGGTACTGGAGGTTAGCTTGCCAGCTAGGCTGAGATCTGGACCCTATAGCTGTGCCAGTGGGGAGTCTTATTAGGGACTTGGTGAGCAAGAGAGCAACCAGCCCCAGACTGACTGTGAGCTCTGTGTGCACTTAAGGAAAATTGTACTTTACTGTGTGTATTAGTTATCCTTTTCTCTTCTATGAGATAACCACCCTGGTGTTAGTGGTGAGGATTGAGGCTCCTTGATTTCTGGGCCAGGGCACGATTGTCACACCTGGCATCCTCTTGTGACCTCCTGCATTAATGCAAAGCTCTTATGTAACACTTTGAGTACTCAAAACATGTACATTTTTTCATATGCAGCAGGAATTTCTACACAGAATGAAAGCTGATTTTGCAAAACACATGAAAACATGGTAAGGATATTGCTCATTTTGGACCTAAAGGTAAAAAGGTTCTAGAAGGTATAACAAGTTAAAGATAGTATGTATGCATGTGTATATATATATATATATATATATATATATATATATATATATATATATATATATATATATATATATACACATTTATATGTTCATAGGTAGGTACTAGGCTATCTGCCCAAGGGCATTTATAAGCCTAGCCAGAGTGTGTTGGCTTTTGCTGCCCCATTGATTAATTAACTGATCCTCTGTCAAGCAGAGCCAATGAAGTGATCCCAGGGGTGTATTTTCTGTTACCCATTCACTCGTCAAGGTTTCTCTTGAAGAATGTTAATGAGCAGCTCTGCCTGATATAATTTGTAATTTTGTTCCAAAGCATGGGGAGTCTCTGTGACAGGAATCTATCCCTCCAGCATGTTCTATTTATTGTTGTGGTGAGGTTTAGCTCACTAGAGCATGTGGCTCTCAGTGACTTGAATTTCTTTAGGTGGAGCATGTCCATCAATTCTGAGTTGGACATGGCTTTGTAAGTCAGGCAGAGATCACCTCTGAGTAAGCGATATGCCACTGAGTGCAGCCGGAGTTTTTTCAGTCGGGCTGCATAGGACATATGTTTGAGAACAGTAATCCTCTTGGTGAGGTACTTTTGTGGTCTTTTCAGCTGTTGAAAGTATCTTGTGAGGTACATCCCAAATGCGGCATTGTACTCTATAATGGGTCTAAATAGTGACGAGTAGAGGGGCACTATAACCTCTTTATTTCTAAATGTGAACCCTTTAGTAATTAGATGGGCCACATAGAAGGATTTCCTAACTACTTTGGCAATATGATTGTCAAAGGAGAGATTACTATCTACCTGGGTCCTTAGATCTCTTATTACCTCTTCTGTATTAAGGGGGCTGCCACCTATGTGGTAATTCATGGGTGTTTTGTTTTTCCCATGCAGCATGACTATGCATTTATTGGCATTTAGCTTGAGGCCATGACTTTGACACCAGGTGTCCGTCTCAGTAAGGCCCTTTTGGAGGATGTCTGTGTCAGCCGGAGAGTCAATTATGGCTCCCAGTTTGCAATCATTGGCGAACTTGGTTAGCCATAGTCCTCCTGTGTTTAACTGTACTTCTGAGAAGTATATGCTGAACAGTAGGTCTCCCAGGACCGAGCCTTGCGGGACACCACTTGTGACTGGTTTAGAGTCGGACCTGGAGCCCGCTATTCTTACCGTGTGTGTTCTGTCTGTAGGCCAGTTGGCAACCCATCTCGTGATGTAGGGTTTTATGTTCAAGCTGGTGAGGTTTTCTTTAATACCCAAGAGGGAAATGGTGTCGAAAGCCTTGGTGAGGTCAAGGTAGGCATTATGAACCACCTTTCCCTCATCTATGGCCTTGGTGACTGTCTCAAAGAAGTCAACCAGGTTTAGTAGTCATGATCTGCCCATAACAAAGCCGAACAGTCATGATCTGCCCATATCAAAGTCTAACAGGGTCGAGTCAAGTGTTTGGAGGTTCCCAATGTCTTTGTTAATGATGATGCACTCCATAGCCTTGCAGACCAGACTAGTCAGGCTTTTGGGGCGATAGTTACCAGGGTCAATTATGGCCCCTCCTTTGTTAAGAGGAATAACCGTTGCTGTGCGCCATTCTATGGGCACATAGCCTGTGGAGAGGCTGAGGTTGAACAGCGTGTTTAGGTGGGGGGTTAGTTCGTTCAGTAGTTCATGCAAGATGCAGCCTGGGACACCATCTGGTCCCATTGATGCTGTGTTTTTGGCTTTTGAAAGGACTGTTTTCACCTCTGTGTCTGTGATTTTTGGGACACTACACTTTTCCGGTATTGTTGTGGGCCCTTTTGGAGGTGAGAGTGGGGTGAAGTTTGCACTGAATCTATCTGCCAGGATGTTGGCAATATCAGTTCGTTCAGTATATTTTGTGCTATTTTTGCACTAGTTCAGTGCATATCTGCGAGCTGCCACTTATATTCTTAACATAGCTAAAGAAGGCTTTGTGGTTATCTTTTGAATCCTTGGCTATTTTTCTTTTGAAGTTTACCTTGGATGATTTCATGAGGGACCTCAGTTTCTTACTGATACTGATCATGGATGTCTTTCCTTCTTGGGATTTGCTTTTTTTCTGAACTAGTTTCCTCCTTCTATTGTATAGCCTGTTTATTGCAGGGGTCCACCAAACTGGTTTCCTTCTCTTAGAGGAGTGAGTCTTGGTTTTGCTAGGGATGGCACAATCCATGCATCCTTGTAGGTGCTCATTGAGTGCATTTGTAAAGGTTTCTGCATCTTGAGCAGCATTATCCTTTAGCGTGGAGGCTGTGAAACTTACCACCTCTGTCTTAAGTAAGGTGAAGTTTGCTTTAGAAAAGTTTTTTACTGTAGTTTCCTTAGTTGGGGGTGGTGGTGGGGTGTGGACATCCAAAGTGATTAATTTATGGTCTGTTCTAACCAGTAATGGTTTGACCTGCGGTGTGCAACACCTGTCACCCATGTTGGTGATGACCAGGTCCAATATGTTTTCACCTCTGGTAGGGGAGTTTACCAACTGATCCAGGGCATTTGAGTTGATGAATTCCAGGAAGCAGTGGGCCTGGGAATTTGTACTCAAGTAGTTTTCCCAGTGAATGGCAGGGTAATTGAAATCACCCAATATCAGGGTGTTTGGTAGGACCTTCATGTTTTCCAGTGTCTCCAGAAAGGTGGAGTGGTGTTCCTGGGTCATGGAGGGTGATCTGTAGCAGGCCACAATTTGCATTGCAGATTTGCCCAATGTTAGTTGCACATGGATGATCTCAGAGGTATCATGCTGCGCCACTATCCTGGAGGTGTAGGTATCCTTGATGAATATGGATACACCCCCTCCTTTTATGTTTCGGTCCATGTTCTGTGGCCAAAATGTGCGGTATGAGTTGTAGCCCGGTAGTGCTGGGGTGCGCTCTGGAGCCTTGAACCAGATTTCAGTTACTGCACAGATGTCGATGTCCTCCATACTGAGGAGTGCTTTGAGCATGTGCATTTTGAGATTAAAACTACTGGCATTGAGTAGCATAACCCTCAGTTTTTTGTTAATTGTGCTGTTTATGGAGGTGAGTTTGACTTTTGAGCCTTGCTTACAAAAGGCACTATGGGGGCAGCAAGAGCCTTGGCCAATATTCAAAAGCCTAGGGGTGACAGGTGCAAGCCATCTCTTGCGAAGCAACATGGCTTGTCGAGCATGTCATCCCAGGTTGACAGACACTGGATCCCCTTTGAATGACACCAGAAGGTTAGCCAATTGTTGAAATTGATCATTTCTTCTTTATACTGAGGTATCATTCTTGGTGAGGGCAGGATGCTACTCAGGGTCAGGGTCATACCAGCCTGGGCTGCATGATCAGAGAGCTCTTCCATGTCTCTTTTCGTGTAGTCCAGGGAGGTACGTCTCAGGTCATTCACACCAACATGAACAATGACAGAGTCATATTTGTACTTATTCTGGAGTGACCTGAGTGCTTGTGTTATGTGGTGGATTCTGGCTCCTGTCAGGCAGCTAATAGTAACCTTCTGCTTGTCCAGTCTAGTGAGTGGGATGTCAGTGTACCTGACTATAGAGTCACCTATTACTAGTGTGTTAGGTATGTTATTTCACCTTAAGGGCTGTGATTGTGCGGTACACTGATTTTGTGTTTTATGTGTTGTCTGGTTTGTGACAGGAAGTGCAGGTTGTTTGGGTGACTACTTTGGAGGTCTCTGATGCTTTTGCAGGTTTTTATTTAGAGCCTCCAAGTATGATTTTGTGTATTTATGTGTATTTTTTGCCAGTGCTGTTTTAGTAGGTCTGTGTGCGGTTGGAGTTGTGGTGCAAGTGTTAATCTTCTCCTCTTGACCGTCTGTTACAGTCTTGGGTGGAGACAGCTTAGCTTCCAGTTTGGTTGTATAATTGCATCTCTCACATATGTTAGTGTTTTGTGGTAGGAGGAGAGGGTTTACCAGCTGAACTGGAGAGTGCACCTGAAGTTGCCCTTTGATCATGTTTGAATAGTAGGGTGAGCTGCTTAGTCCCTTGGTTGATGAGGGGTGAATAAAGAGCCTTGCCCTGCTGGGCAATCAGTGTCAGGGTATATTAGTGCTTGCTATTAGGTTTGAGCAAGTGCTGGGCTGTAAGATGCTTTTTGAGTGCTTAGGTTGAGAGTTAGACTAGTTTCAAGGGAAAAACTGAAGAGGAGACTTAGTGGATCCGGGAATAATTTAACCCTAGCTAACCGGCACAGCCCAGTGCACAAAACCGTGCAAATGCGGTTTTTATAATAGGGAAATTAAAGAGATAGAAATTAGCCCAAAATGACCAATAAACTACTAACTTCTGGGCTGGAACCACTCCTCCAAGGACAGATGGGTTGCTCAAAGCTCCCCTCTCTCACAGGTGAACAGAGAAACTTCCTTCTATCCAAGTAAGGTATGGGCAACTCAGAAACTAGTATCACAGCCCTGAATTCAGCACTAGCCTGAAAACTGGACTATACTAGCTTAGAAAGGCGGGAAACATGGATTTTTTTTTTGTGTTTGTTTTTTTAAAAGATAAGGCACAAACAGTAAAAAAATACACTTAAAACAGCTTTAAATGACTACAAACAATCAGAAAAGGCTATCGCACTTTAGTGTGTAGCCTACAACAGTTAAACAAATTATTTAAACAAAAAACAACTTTTTAAAAGTGCAAGCAGTCAAATAAGTATAATATGTGAAAAAAACATGCTTTTAAATCACAATAAATGCTGGAAAATCTGCGTTTAGGTGGAAAACAGTTAAGTACAGCAAGAAAGTACAGAAAACTGATACTTAATCACTCCAATGTCTCTCTCCTAAGCTAGAAGTCTTGTATCAGTTTAAGGCTTTCTAGTGCTACCAGTAGGTTAGTTACAGGAAAGATAGGAAACAAGCGCAGATGTGGTCTTTTAAACCAGAAAGTTGAAAGAGATGGACAAACTCTACAAATGGTCAATAAACTACAATTTCTGGGCCAAGAACCTCTCCTGTCATGGTAGACAGGCTACCTAGTGCTTACCACTCCCACTGATAAGCTAGAAGGCTTAACTACAACACAGAAAGTCTTGGGAGGGCTCAAAAGCTTACAAAGAGTCCTGGAATACAGCAAATCTGTACCTGGACTAGACAATTATAGGAAAGGCAGGGAACAAGTACAAACGTAGGCTTTTAAGCCAGCAAGTTGAAAGAGATGGAAAACTGCCCAAAGGGCCAAATAAACTGCAATTTCTGGGCCAAAACCCACTCTTCCCATGGAGGATAGGCTACCTAGTGCTTACCACTCCCACTGATAAGATAGAAGGCTTTCCTCCAACACAGAAAGGCTTGGGGGCTCAGAAGCTTACTAATAATCCTGGATACAGCAACTCTGTAACCGGACTAGGCTAGTTATAGGAAAGGCGGGAAATAGGCACAAGTGCGGCTTTCAAGCCAGAAAGTTGAAAGAGATGGGAAAAAAACCTGCTTAAACAGCCAATAGCTACAATTTCTGGGCCAGGGACCACTCCTCTTGTGGTAGATTGGCTACCTGATGCTTACCACTCCCACTGATAAGCTAGAAGGCTTCCCTCCAACACGGAAAGGCTTGGGGGTGCTGAGAAGCTTACAAAGAGCCCTGGATACAGCAAATCTCTACCTGGACTAGACTAGTAACAGGAAAGGCAGGAAACAAGCGCAAACACAGGCTTTTAAATCACAAGGTTGAAAGAGATGTAAAAGCTTCCCAAACGGCCAATAAACTAAAATTTCTGGGCCACAAGGTTACCTAGTGCTTACCACTCCCACTGATAAGCTAGAAGGCTTCTCTCCAGCACAGAAGGGCTTGGGGGGCTTAGAATTTTACCAATAGTCCTAGATACAGTAAATCTGTACCTGGATTACACTAGTTATTGGAAAGGCGGGGACCAAATGCAAAACAGGCTTTTAACCAGAAAGTAGAAGGAGATGGAAAAACTGCCCAAACAGCCAATGAACTACAATTTCAGGGCCAAAACCCACTCTTCCCATGGTAGACAGGCTACTTAGTGCTTACCACTCCCACTGATAAGCTAGAAGGCTTCCCTCCAACACAGAAAGGCTTGGGGGGCTCAGAAGCTTACCAACAGTCCTGGATACAGCAAGTCTGTATCTGGACTTGACAAGTTACAGGAAAGGCAGGAAACAAGCTTAGATTTTTTTTTTGTTACAGAAAAGCAGCTAAAACAGCAGTAAATACAATTCAAATTGTAGTGCAGGCCAGCACACCCAAACTTGTAGCAACACTACGGCAAATACAGTTCAAATAAATGCAATTAAATTAACAAATGACTAAAAAACAAGTGCAGAAGGCAGTAAATTAGAAGGCTACTAACAAGCAATAATAAGTGCAGAGTAAGAGCGACTGAACAGATAACAGCACGCAGAAGAGCAACTAAGACAGTTACAGTAAGAGCAGATGAATAAGATATATATATATATAGTTTTAAAAGACACCACGGAAACAGTTGAAAAACACAAAAATGCAGTCACCTATTGTAGCAAGCACAAGTAGTGGACCAAAGGTATAAAATCCAAAGAAATCTTTCCGTATCAACACCAATAAAAAGCAAACGGCAAAAGAAAAACTTTTCATGTACAAAACCTTAACGCCAAGTTTATTTGTTAAAAAACATGCGTTTTCGCTGAAGCTACTGCCACAGCTTCTTCAGAGTTTACAAAAAACCCGCCAAACCGGGTTTATATTTACACGTCATTACGTGTTCCAAAAGAAGCAATTAAAGGGCTAAAACTCATTTAGACAAAAATATAAAACTATAATATAAAAACTAAAGTTTAAAAACAGTTAGAAACAGTTAGACACAAACTCCCCAGCCTACTCAAATTAGTAACATAATTAATCCCGACAGGAATTAGACATTGTAAAATTTATGCCTCCATTTAAAAGTATTAAAACCATCACATTACATAAAGATACCTTATCGACCATAAGGAGTACCATACCATTGCATATTAATTTTAGTGTGCATATCATAAACATATGCTTGGGACCAAACCTACAACATTTAGATGACATATTACATGCCTTTAATCATAGTCAACTTAAAAAATAAAATGTTTAACCAGGTACCTTATACAATTTACTTTCGTTTGTGGTTTTAGTCGAGATGCCATAACATAACTAAATTTATCGTAAATGGACTAAGTCACATAAAAAACATAAAAATGTTATTCTACCTAATGGCTAAAATAGGTGGATAAAGAGCCATATTTTTCCTTAATGCTACCAATAAAGCTCTATAGTCAATGTCAGTAAGTTATTTTATAGATCATTAGTGATACCCCCAACCCACTTCAAATTCAAACATATTAATGAATTTGTTCGTTAATTTTATCAGTTGGGGTGCTTACCCTAAGGTAGAAGGCCCTGTAGTTGGTGGTTATCTTTTATAACTTTTTAGTCTCAATATACAAGCTATGTTGCAGTGCTCGTTCAAGCCAGGATTTGAAAAGGCATCCAACCTCAATTGCCATTCTAGTTCTTTATTCTCTAACATTAATGAAGTTGGCCCTCCTCTTCCAATGTTTAAAATTTGATCAATTACTGTGAATTCAAAACTATGCCCCACATTTTTTATAATATGTTTCGCTAAAGCGTTTTCAATATTCTGCTTCCTCATGGCATAAACGTGTTCATAAACTCTGTCCTTCAGCCTTCTATCAGATTTACCTATATAGAAGGCTGGGCAGCAATTACACGTTGCCAAATAAATGATAGATCTTGATTCACAATTTAATTTCTGATTGATTCTAAATTGCTTTCCACGAATACAAAAAACACTTGTTGTTTTCACAAGGTGGCAGTAATTACAATGCCCACATTGAAAGGAACATTTCAATTTTGTCATAGAAGTGGATGCCTTATGCCTCTGTAGTATAGCTTTCAAATTATTCCCTCTTCTGTAAGTTACCCTCGGTTTATTTCCTAATTTTTCCAAGAGTTGGTAGTTGTTAGTAATAAAATACCAATTTTTATACAGAATGAACTGTATTGTCTTCGAGTCAGTACTGTAAGTAGTTATAAAACTACATTCATAATTATTTGGAATATGTTTATATTGATCAACCATGTTGGCATCGCCTTTGTTTGTTTCCAAATTTATCTCTCCACTTAAATCAAGTGTTGTATTAACCAACAAACTTTTAAATGGAGGCATAAATTTTACAATGTCTAATTCCTGTCGGGATTAATTATGTTACTAATTTGAGTAGGCTGGGGAGTTTGTGTCTAACTGTTTCTAACTGTTTTTAAACTTTAGTTTTTATATTATAGTTTTATATTTTTGTCTAAATGAGTTTTAGCCCTTTAATTGCTTCTTTTGGAACACGTAATGACGTGTAAATATAAACCCGGTTTGGCGTTTTTTTTGTAAACTCTGAAGAAGCTGTGGCAGTAGCTTCAGCGAAAACGCATGTTTTTTAACAAATAAACTTGGCGTTAAGGTTTTGTACATGAAAAGTTTTTCTTTTGCCGTTCGCTTTTTATTGGTGTTGATACGGAAAGATTTCTTTGGATTTTATACCTTTGGTCCACTACTTGTGCTTGCTACAATAGGTGACTGCATATATATATATATATATATATATATATATATATAGAGAGAGAGAGAGAGAGAGATTTTTTAAATCTATTTTTATATCTATATATATATATATATATATATATATATATATATATATATATATATATATATATATATATATATATATATATATATATATATATATACACACACACACACACACACACACACACACACACACACACACACACACACTAAAGAACGACTTGTGTTACTTTATCAGGACTATATATTTTATTTTAGTCATCTTACTCTTTGATGCTATCTGGTATGTTCATGCAAATAGAAAAATGACACGGCAAGTATGCAGTTTTTAACATGCACTGTACTTCTGTAACCTGAAATTGGCATTCAATCAGTATTTTACAAAGCCATGCCTATCAGCTTGGTTACTGCAGTTCACTGGAATATGCATTTGACTCATTTTAAAAATAGAAATGCATTACACGTTACTATTAGTCTCATGTTTCACATGCAATTCTGTACTTTACCAGGGAGATCCATGTGCAACAGAAGGTGCATCTTCCACATGATTACAGTATTAATTAACTGAATAATAAGGCAGGCTACAACTAATAATTAAATCACTGAATACGCCACTGACTGCAAGCAGCAAATAATTATATAGCAATCATTTACAAATCAAAGTGTACTGAAGAAAAAGTCTCGGTGACTTAGAGGCTTTTCTTGCACTTTGGCAAGAACATTTGTTACAAGTTTGCTTTACTTTATCTTGCATTCTCTAATAATATGAATTTAAATTTATCATCTGGGTCATACTTCTGAAAATAGGTGACATAATATTTATTTCATAATTACCATAATACTTGTGCAATTTTCATCAGTTAGAAATTTAAATAATCTTTGTTTTCTGCACAAACACACACGCACACACACACACACACACACACACACACACACACACACACACACCCCAAGCTAAGAATGTTGCTTGTACATTGCAACATATAGAAAACACAGAATGGTATTAGACTGATATTTGAAGAAAACACCATTACTCGTACAAAATATTAACATATGTCAATTTATGCCTCTGATTTCCAAAAATACAGGGAAGCACTATTATTTTTTTCTCAGACTGTTTTTTTTTTTCGTTGCATTTACTTGTTTTGGGTGTTTCATGAAAAGCTGCAGGCAGATGGATATTCTAATCTCTATTACATTTTCTAAAACAGCTAAATAAAAGGTAGCTACACTCTGCACAGATGTTTGTCAAGTAGGTAGGGTGCTGGAGAATAGCCAAACTCATTGGTTCTATTTCAGCCAGAACAATAATATTTAAATTGTTTAAATACTAATGAGAAATTGGTGGAATGCTGTTACCAGCAAGGAATTTACTTACGTTTGTTATTAATAGGACATACCCAGCAGGTGAACCATCTCATTCTCTGAAGAATCATTCACCTTGTATTTTTCTTACTAAACTTTACCAAAAAGAAATGAAGAAACTCCAGTTTAGCTTTATATTTCCACTCATCTGCAGTCCTGCTTTTTGTAATGTCACCGACTGTTATTACCTCTGGTTGAGTTAGTACTCAGCTGACCCCTGGAGACCACAGCTGCCGAGGATAGAATAGCAGTAGTACTGGAGAAGCAAAACAAGTTGAATCCTTTAATAAGTTCATCTGAAAGGTAGCCTGAAATTTTTCTGCTGAATGTTTTGTTTCTCCTCAGAAAAGAAATATATTATTACTTTAAGAAGGTTGAAGCATTTAAGTTAAAATTAGGGAAAATACCCAATGAGTTTTGTTAACATTTTTCCTCTTTTTCTGGCAGTACTGAACTTGGTTTGTGGGTGATATAGATGCAGTGGATTGGAAGGCAGAACAGGGCAAATAATGCCTAGATAACTAAAACATACAATGTTTAGTTTTAGTAAATATTAAGAACACAGACAGATGGAGCAACTTGGAATGTAACTATATGTTCTGCACATTAGATAAGCAATGTAAGACCTAACAGGGTAATCTTGGTACTGTAGTTTTATATTTTAGTGTCTCATATGGATGATCGGGACAGTGTACTTTTATATTTTAGTATTTCACATGGATAATCAGGGTACTGTACTTTTATATTTTTAGTATTTCACATAGATAATCAAGGTACCGTATTTTTATATTTTAGTATTTTACATGTATAATCAGGGTATCAGCGGTAGTGGTGCTGCGGTAGCGTTGTCGCCTCACAGCAAGACGTTGCCCCATTCGATTCTCAGCTAGAGCGTCTTCTTCCTTCGTTGAAGGTTGTGCATCAGGGCTGGTAACTCGGTACATAAAAATCCACTACTAAACATTAGTGGACTGGAGTTCCGCTGTGGCGACCCCTAACCGGGATAAGCCGAAAGACACACACACACATGTATAATCAGAGTACTGTACTTTTATGTTTTAGTGTCTGACATGGATAATCACGGTATCATACTTTTATATTTGGTGTCTCACTAAATGCTTATAGCTTAATAATTTAAAGCACAAAAGAGTTGGACATATCATTGAAGCCTCAACCATAAACATGTTTTTTTCCCTCAGAAGAGTGTGGGAAGCTGCACACTTTTCTGTAAGATATCTATATGTATAAACTTAAACCATTACATTTCATATCAACCATTTATGAGATTCATGAATTAGATCTATTTGGAGATCAGATAACTCCTGGAGCAGCACCCCCCGGTAGTCTTGTGGATAGTATACTAAATGAAAGCCACAAATACATCATGCACTCTGGACTTGTTCATCAATGTTAGGGTAGATCCCAGTCTCCCACTCAAACTTAGCCCCCTACTCTCTTACCATCATTGCCCTGAATAGGGCAGTGAATTACATGGTGAACCAATCAAATGCAAGGCCCTGAACAATCACTTAAGCATATTGTTGTGATGAATGCCTGTGCAAACATTCAGAAGTCAGATATAATACCAGGCTTGTTCCTGCTTGACCTGATATTACCTAACACAGCCATAGATGGTGTTCAACAGTGACTGGCCATGCTTATCTCCTGGAGATTACAGTCCAGCACTGAAGATACCACTGGAGAACCACTGTCCCAATGACATCTCATCCTAGAGTGATGCTGTGTAACACTAACCTGGTCCAGGTGCAAAAAAAGAACTCATCCTCCTGACTGCAGTCCTATGAATCTCCACCAGCCCCCCAGCCTACATTTAAAGCAAACTGATAGGTCAACAAGTGCCCAAAAAGGCAAACATGAAGAAGGCAGTCCCTTAGATATGGACAACCTGTGACAAATGTCAAATAGTAATTATCAATATTACCTACACAAAAATATGAATGGCAAATAATTAGAACTAAGATCTATAACAGGGCAAAAAAAAACAGAGTGCAAAACCACAATCAGGGAGTAGAATACCACCCAAGCAAACTAATTTATCAAAGTAAATACATTTGTTATGATTTTACTTGAATTGCAGTCCTGCAACCCAAAGCAACAGTAAAATATTAAACAGAAATAAATAAATAAAAACAGAGGATGGGCAAATGTGGGCAGTGTACTGTGGCTTTCATATTAGCCACAAAGATGATTGCATTAGAGAGCAATACGGACATTCAATTTTCTACTGTGTTTTTTTTCAAGTTTTTACCTTCTGCAGCTACACAGTGATGAGTTACCTATGTTATTTGCCATAGAGTTGCAAATGGAAAGGCATGCTTTGAAGTAGGTGAAAGAAGGTAAAATGGGAATGATATGTAGCTATCTGGGTACTCAATGCTAACCACATTAAGGGTCCAGCAGTTTGAGTTGGCAAATTCAACTTTTTGGAATTAACCCACAGTTTTAGTCTTTAGAAGACATGAGATGTTGATGACCATAATAGCCACATATTGTGCACTTCTGATTGTCAGTGACCCAGAATGAGAAAGCTGGGTTCACACACTAGTTTATTTCCTTTTAAGTGTATCCCTCAGTGCATATATTTTAAAACATATTTTCATCCTGACTTGGTACTGATTTGATGAAACTGGTTATTATTAGCTTAAACCCAATAAACATACAGGTTGTGATTTATTGAGAAATAATAGGTAGCACAGCACTAATTAGCAGCCATGCAAAGGGTGGGGGGATTCAAAGACAATGAATAATGCATGTCTTCTGAGCTACGTGCCCTCTCATACAGAGAACTCTTAAACATTAGTGATGCACAAGTGTGCAAAGTTCGTTTATGAATCCCAACCATAATTATTGCATCTCCAACGTAAAATGAAGTGGTATGTCTTTCTTTAATTGCCAGCAAAAAAACAGCTATCTGTTGTCCCTTTACAAAGTCTTCCATGATATCAGCTGATCACATGACACATTAACCTCCTCCTTGGATTCTTCCTACAAATCTAGCTGCTCAACCATGTTTATAAAACCCTTCATTAAGCAATATATTCTTACATCAATATCCTTATAGCAGATCTCAGGACGGCATAAAAGCAAAAATGTCAGATTTCATAAACAAATGCTTTTAAAAACAAGGACAGCTCACTATGCAAATGCAGGACACTTTTCTAAGAGGTTGTAAACTGTTTGAAAGTATCAGTACAACATAGCTGAGCTGTGTCTAGTTTATCCCTTTCAGGTTCTGCATGCCAAGTCAGCTCCGCATATGAAAGAAAAAATACTTGAAAGGTGACAGGGGAACATTCTCTGCTGACAGACTGACATTTAAACTTTCTCAGGGAAACACTGAGCTGGATAGTTTTCACTGTGCATATAGGAAGAGCTACAACACCACTTAAATCTAGGCAGATGAAAAGAATTCTAAGCTATGACAAGAATATGGTGTGCTCTCAAAAATGTGTCTTTGCAATTTAAACAGTTTGCTGAAGCATAAGAACTGATACACCAGTCGTATAGAATATTTAAGTCAGAAAGGAATGAGGTGCAAGTGAAAAGGAAAGCAGTCACAGAGATTACAAAGGAAAATATCTTTGCTTCAGTCAGTGCCATAATCATAACTGGCATTGTCTGTCAGACACCTAGCATGTCTTGCTTTAGAGCAAGACAAACATATTGAGATTCACACTAAAGTTAATATGACTACAAAGGAATAAGACAGTATTTTATAATCCTGCACATAGGACATTGTAGTATTAAATCATTAACAATTCTGCATAAAACAGTGTGTATGTGAACATATTGGCATTACGTTACACCCCTGTTTGTCCTTCACTAAGCACACTTGAAAAAGTAATCAGCAAAACATTTAACTAAAGCTGTGGTCAATAAAAAAATAAAAATCGCCTCTCCTCTCCCCTGATATCAAGAGTCACAGCAAGAAATGTGCTTAACCTTAAAATAGAATAAAGCCTGACACTTATAATTCAACTGTTTAGCATTAATTCACAAAAGGTACAAATGGTTGATAAATACATTTGTAGATTTATGTTACTAGCTGACTCACACATCCATCTGTGCAATTATTTTAATAGGATTGGACTGGCTACAAAGCAGAGCTAATTTATTTATCATAGTTCATAGGTGTGTACTAGGCTAATGGCCCTGGAGCCTTTATAAGCCTAGCCCATAGAAGTGCCCTGGCATTGTGCCACCTGACGTTAGTTCCCAGTGCCTCTATCAAGTAGAGCCATTACAGCGATCCCCGTGGTGAACTTTCTATTACCCATCCACTCATCAAGATTTCTCTTGAAGCGGAACAGCGAGGTGCTCTTCTTGTCATGTATGGGAAGACTATTCCAGAGCATGGGCAGTCTCTGGGTGAGGAACCTGTCCCTCAAACATGTTCTGTTGACTGTGGTAATGAGGTTGAGGTCTCTGGAGCGTGTGGTGTGGAGGGATTGGGATTTCTTTAGATGTAGCATTTCTAACAGAGCTGGGTCAGACATGGCTTTGTAATTCAAGCAGAGATCACCTCTAAGGAGGTGATATGAGACAGAGAATAGCCGGAGACGTTTGATTCTGCTCATGTAGGACATATGTTTAATGCCTAGGATCCTCTGTGGTACTTCTGCAGCCTCTCCAGCTGTTGCAGGTGTCTAGTCAGGTACATGCCAAATGGGGCATTATACTCAATGATTGGTCTAATGAGTGAAGAGAAGAGAGAGACGATGACCTCTTTCTTCCTGGATGCAAAACCCTTGGTAATGAGATGTGCCATATAAGACTATATGACCACAGTGGCAATGTGGTGGTCGAAGGAGACCTTCAGTGTTCAGTGGGCTCCCGTTGATGTAGTTATTAGTGGGAACTGAGTTTTTACCAAAGGGGATGATGCATTTTTTGACGTTAAGCTTAAGGCCATGGTTTCGACACCAGTCAATGGTCTCAGTGAGGCCTTTCTGTAGGATGTCTGCATCACTTGGGGAGTTAATGGCTCCCAGCTTGCAGTCGTCTGTGAACTTGGTCAGCCAGAGTCACTTTGTGTTGGCCTGGACTTCTGAGAAGTAGATGCTGAACAGGAGAGGACCCAGGACCGATCCCTGTGGGAGTCCACTTGTGAGTTGTTGGCAGTCTGACTTCGAGTCTGCTACTTTCACACTGTGTGTCTATCTGTGAGCCAGTCTGCAACCCACCTAGTGATATAGGGGTTGATGCCTAGTTTGGTGAGCTTACAATAATTCCCGAGTGAGGAATGGTATCAAAGGCCTTGGCCAGATCAAGGTAGGGTGCAATGCCTTACCTTCATCCAAGGCCCCTGGTGACTGACTGACTCAAAGAAGTCAACCAGGTTGAGCAGGCATGATATCCCTTTCATAAAGCCAAATTGCATGGGGTCTACAGTTTGGAGATTCCCTATAGGTCCATGATAATGTGTTCCATAGCTTTACATATCAGACTCATCAGGCTAATGGGGCAATAATTCCCAGGGTCTGTAGTCACTCCCCCTTTATAGAGAGGGATGACTGTAGCAGTGCACCATTCGGTAGGGACAAAGCTGAGGTGAGGCTGTGACTGAACAGGGCACACAGATGTGGTGCCAGTTCACTTTGTAGTTAATGAAGAACACAGCCAGGGATATTATCAGGTCCCATGGAAGCTGTATTCTTGAACTTGGACAATGCAGCTTTAACCTGTGCTGAAGTAATGCTGGGTGCCTGGCATTCTTCTGTTATTGTGATTGGTCCTTTAGCGAGGGAGAGAGGGGTAACGTTGGCACTGAATGTGTCGGCCAGAATGTTGGCAATATCTATTGGATCAGTGTAGGAGGTACCAGTGTGCAGTAACTCAGGGCAAATCTGGGTATTGCCATGGAGGTTCTTGATATAACTATAGAAGGCTTTGTGACTGTTTAGTGTCTGCCACAATTCTGCCTTCATAGCTGGCTTTGGAGGATTTGACGAGGGATCTCAACTTTTTGTTGAGGCTAATAAAGGAGCTTTTCCAGTCTTGTGACTTCACCTTTTTCTGCAATGGTTTCTTCCTTCTGTTGTAGAATTTACTAATGGCAGGGGACCCCCAGATTGGCTTCCTTTTTTTGAAGGAGAGCATCTTGGTTCTGTTGGGTATGGCTAGTTCCATGCATTTATGTACATGTTCGTACAGTGCATTGGTATATGATTCGGCAGTCATGCAGCTATTTTCCATTGGCATGGGTGCCGTGAAGTTAGCCACCTCTGTTTTTAGGAGCCCAGTGTCAGCTTTGGTGAAGTTTTTCAACATGGTTACCTTTGCCGGGGGGGGGGGGGTGAGATGTGGATTTCCATGGTGATTAGTCTATGGTCGGATCTGACCAGGGAGGGATTGACTATTGGTTTAGAGCAATGGTTGCCCATGTTAGTAATAACCAGGTCAAGGATGTTGCTTCCTCTAGTGGGGGTCAGAATGAGCTGGTCCAGGACATTGGAACTGATGAATTCCCAGAAGCATTGGGCCAGTGTATTGGTGCTTGAGTAGTTTTCCTAGTTGATGGAAGAGTAGTTGAAGTCTCCTAGTATGAGAGTTTTGGGTTAGACCTTGATTCCAAGGTGCTTAGGAATGTGGAGTGAGAGTCTAGGGACATGGTTGGGGACCTATAGCAGGCTATGACCTAGATCGCTGCCTTACCCAATGTTAGTTGTACCTGATGTATCTCAGATACATTATGCTGGGCTACTAGTCTGGAGGTGTGCATATCCTTTATGAATATGGAGATACCACCACCTTTGGAGCTTCGGTCCATATTTTGGGGCTGAAAGGTGTGGAATGAGTTATAGCCTGGTAGCACAGGGGTGCTTTCTGCTGCTTTAAACCAGGTCTGTGTTACAGCACAAATGTCGATGTTCTCCATTTTGAGGAGTGCTTCGAGCGAGTGCATCTTGAGATTTAGACTTCTAGCATTGAGCAGCATGACCCTCAGATTGCATTTATTTATAGCTGTTACGGTGGCGATTTGGTCTTTGGAACACCACCTATAAAAGGTACTATAGGGGTGGCAAGAGCCTTAGCCAGCACCCGGAAACCCAAGGGTGACAGATGCAGGCCATCTCTGGCAAAGCATCGAGGTCTGTCAGTCATGTCATTCCAAGCAGACAGATACTGGATCCCCTTAGAATGACAGCAGAAACGTAGCCAATTGTTGAAGTCAATCATTTTTTGTTTGTACTGCTGTATCATTCTGAGTGATGGTGGGATACAGCTCAGGGCTAGTGGCATACCTGCCTGGGTCACATAATCCAAGAGCTCCACCATGTCTCTTTTCATGTAGTCCAGGGAGGTGCATCTTAGGTCATTCACACCCACACAGACAATGACAGAGTCATACTTGTACTTGTTGTGGAGTGACCTGAGTGCATGTGTTGTGTCAGATTCTGGCACCTGATAGACAGTTGACTGTTACCTTCTCCTTATTCAACTTAGTGAGTGGGACATCTTGTGACCCTCAGTATAGAGTCACCTATGATTAGTGTATTGGGCAAACTGTTTTGCCTTAGGGTCTTAGGTTGAAGGGCACACTGTGGCGGTGAGCTATGTGTCTTGTGGTTTGTGCTGTGTTGTGGTGGTTGAGTGCATTTCTGTCTTGGAGATCTCTGCTGTTTGGGTAAATTTCTATTGAGAGCCTCTGTGAAGGTGGGTGTGTGGTTTGTGTTTTTATGTGAGAGCTGTGATTTTGGGTGTTCTGGAGGGCTATGTGTTCCATGTGGTGTGGTGCAGGTGTTGACCTTCTCCTCTTAACCAGCTAGTCCAGTCTTGGCTGGAGAGTGCATAGCTTCCAATTTGGTGATATAAGTGCATCTCTCACAAGTCTGATTGTTGGGAGGTAAGAGGCAAGGGTTGTCTTTGTACATGAAGCAGTTGCTACATTGCCTCAGAATGCCTAAGTGCATCAGGTTAATAGGAGAAAGCACAGAGAACTGCCCTTTAATCATGCCAGGAGGAGTGGTCGTAACTACTAAGTAGTGGAGCTATTTCCATGAAGAATGACTAGTGCTGATGGCACTTAGGTGTGCTACAATAATTAAACCAAAAAGTTGAAAGGAATGGAAAAACTGCCCAAACAGCCAATAAACTACAATTTCTGGGCCAGAAACCACTCCTCTTGTGGTAGATACGCTACCTAGTGCTTACCACTACTACTGATATGCTAGAAGGCTTCCCTCGAGCACAGAAATGCTTGGGGGGCTCAGAAGCTTACAAACAGTCCTGGATACAGCAAATTTGTATCTGGACTAGACTAGTTATAGGAAAGGTAGGAAAGAAGCTTTTTTTGTGTGTGTTTTTACAGAAAAGCAGCTAAAACAGCAGTAAAACAATTCAAATGTAGTGCAAGCTAGCACACTTGAATGTGTAGCAATATTAAAGCAAATACAGTTTAAATAAATGCAATTAAATTAAAAAATAACAATAACAAGTGCATAAAGCAGTAAATTAGGAAAAAAAATCAAAATGGAGTCACTTAGAGTATCAGAAAACAATGTCAGCAAATATATAAATAAGTCAGTCAAGCTAAAATTAAGACAGTGCAGAACTCTAAACAGTTAAAAAGTGCCAAAAAATATACTTGGCTCTATATTATGATATTTAAAATTGTCATTCCCTGTCAGTGTCCTTCCCATATCTCTCAGCTGTCCATATTTTTGCAGCATGTCCAGATTTTTGCCTCTTTTTGGTCTGCTCTACACAAAATTTATAGTTTTATGGCAAATCAATGAGAACTGAAGATACTAAATAATGACATACATTTCAGTTTCAGACTTTATATCCTTTAAAATGCATGCTAACACAAATCCCTGTTACTGTAGTGGTTTTCTTAGTTTATAAGAGCAATATTTAAAATCTGTCCTCATTTTTGGGCTTTTGCCCCACTATTATTTCAGGCTTTGTCCAGATTTCTTGAGCTAAGAGGTTGAGAGGTATGCCCTCCTTCTTCAAGGACAAGGTGTACATACTAAGAGGTAGCCAGCAGAATGCCATTTACTGAGACCCAAATTGAAATCAGCCATTGTGAAAAGCATTCAGCAGAGAGGCCAGCTATCTAAAATAATCTTCCAGCTGAAGTTAGGGAACAACAAAGTTTGAGTGGCTGTAAGACTGAACTGAAGGAGCTTCTCCTTAAAACTGTTAAATTCAAGTGCTTTTGTGATGAAGGTTAACACCACACATAGCCACACACACACATGCACCCCCCCCCACACACACACACACACACTCTAAATCCCATCTCTTAACCTAATTCTTAAACCCAGTGCATCCAGTCCCTAGAGAAAAGTGAAAAAAAATTGCTTACACCAATTATCAGAGTCATTTTCAGGTGAAGTAACGACTGTTTAGTTGAACATGGAGGAGGAAACCACTTACTGAAGACTCTGTATGCTACATACACAGGTGCCAGATGACTTAACTGTCCCAGGAAGAGCTATACCTCTTTCCCATGTTGGGAGCTACCTGTTGTGGAAGTGGACAGCACCCTGTCTATCGCTAACAAGAGTGAGGCTCTGGAGCCTCCATAGAGCACTATGTTGTTAAGAGAGAGAAACTTTCTAGATATGCAGAACCCCTGTGTACACTACTTTGTGATGAATACAGCTAGGTTGTTGGGATGCAAAGTTTGGAACTGTGTTGGGTAGTGGTGGTGGTCAAGGACTACTTGTAGGGGTTGTTTAAGTTTGAGTGGTATATGTGAATTACTCAGGAAGGAAACTGGTGCAACAATAGCATACAGAGGGTCTAGCATTAGGCTATTCAGTGCACCAGGATGTGTCTCAGTTCAATATAATTAAATAATTAGCACTACAATAAAATATCATGTCTGCATCCGTATGTCATTACTGGCTTGTAAAGGATAGCAGCTATATCAGTTACAAATGTCCGCTATATTTATTTTGTGGTTGCAGTATAGAAAAGTCTTTAAAGAGTAGCTTCAAAGTTGTAAATCAATGAAAAACAAAATTTATCCGATGCTTCTATATGCTGGCATTTTTGCAACAGTGCATGCTACATTACAAAGTTCCTTTGAGGCAGTTTGACTTCTGTTTTAGAATTATAGTTGTCAGTAGATCTGCCTCCTAGAGCTGTAGTGTAATTTCTGCTCTGGTTAAGCCATTGAAGCAGACTCTGCTGCATCTAAGGCTACACAGACAGTGACCTTGGGAGGCATCATTTCATATGGGAGTGGGAGATCTGGAAACATTATGCAGGGCACAGGCACAATTTATGTTTTTTTATTGTACTCACCACAGGGGCTACCATGTAAAGTTTTGTGCAGGTACAATTACTGGTGTACAATGTCTACACCTCTGTGCCACCATTTCCTTTTTTTCCTTGCTGCTGCTGCCTTTCCTGCCATATGTTTATGAGCTCACCTTTGGACAGGCTGGCTAATTACCTGCCTGTACATGTGTGTTACTGTACTGCTTATATATAGCACCTTATATGCACATTGTTAAGGGACTGCTTGTCATGGTAATGTCTTTATCTGCCGGTACTGTCTGTGTGTATGACATTTGCTACATTGGCATGGATATTGTTGTGTAGCTGCTGTGTTTTGTTGACATACGCAGTGTACATTAGGGGGATATGCAGACCTGCTTTGCTATGTTTCGTTTTGAGTGCATTGGATATCTGTTTGCAGAGAGTTTTTTTTTTCTTTGTTTTTTAAATTTTATTGTATTATCATGTGTGTGGCCATTTCAGTGGATTGTGTTTTACTGGGTTATATTTTTTTGTTGATTGCATTCATTCCTTATTTGCCTTCTTTGAGTTTACCCTGCATTTTGTGGTTTTGGGCTCTTTCTTCTGTGCTCAAGCATTAGGACATGCATATTTCATTTAGGCACTATATGACATATGGGTCATTGCTTTAGGGAGCTCCTGTTCATCTAGTTGCCTTTGGCTGTATGCAAGGTGTTCAGCTGGTTACTTTAATCAGTCAAATTAAGCAACATGCGTCAAGTCATAACATGTTTGGTAACTAGTACACAAGCCAAAAAA